>NW_015090885.1:2902300-3176524 GCF_001431845.1 Calidris pugnax
GGGGGGTGGGGTGAGGGGGGAGCAGAAAACTGGGGAAAAAGGGAAACAGAGGGATATATAGCCAAAAAAAGTACTGTCAACAATCAATATCAGCCTGTAAATGGTATTTCAAGGGAAACAATGGAAGTAACAATACTTAACCCATTCTGAAGACTCTGGAAATCATTAAAGGAAAAGTGTTTCATTATGGAACTATACTGGCCTAGCAGGAACATGGAGTAGGTGAACTAAATAATAAATTTCCAGTATCTTAGAAAAAGGCACTGGAAAGCTGAATTTCTAGTTTACTATGTGAAGGTTATATTGCTTGTTATCTCAAGTGTTTAAGCTTTTTTTCCTTTTAGTTCAAAAATGTTAAACTTTGTAATCCATCAATCCAGCCATCTCAGAGTTGTTACTGAAGCTAGAAAACCTCAGAAGGCAAGAGAAAAAAAATTAAAAGCAGATTAATGTGGGAAGATGAGATAAATCAAGTAGTGAAGTCAAGAGTAAATTATCAAAAGATCTTTTATCAAAAATGAGTAATTTTTTCTACTTCAAGAGAAACCCATTAATTTTATTCCCCCCCACACCATTCCTTAGCATGTCTGTAGTTCAAGCAGCATAATATAAAAATAGGCTTATTAAGATTTGAAATGTGTTTAACTCTCATCATAAGTACCACAGTCTTTCAAAATTTAATTTAAATATATATATAAATCAGAAGACGATAGAAGTGCTTGCACTTGACAATCATTAAGGGGAAAAACTGAGTTATAATTGACAAACTGTAAGCAAAATGGGGCCAGAAAATAAATGGTATGGCTTGCATTTGACAACCACTGGCAGAACTGTGACTGCTTTCATTGACCTTACATGAGATTTTGGGGGGTTCCCTATAGAGTAATTCTACTTTTTTTTTCTTTTTCTAAAGACAAGATGTAGGAGATCCAATGTTATTTAATATAAGTCAAGCAGAGTGATTTCTTGAATGTCCGTACTTCAGTTCTATGGTACTGAGCTCTCCAGTCCTGATTAAAAAGAGAAACAAAATGAAAAGCATACAACATATACTCAGCTTTAAGGCTTGTATCTCACTGGCATCCCCCAGTTAAGCAAATGCTTAAATTGTATTCTAGACTGGCTGAAGTGAAGTCATGGGGCACAACAGCACCTCATTGAGATGCAGGTGTAACACATGAATCGTTTTGCAGTGGCTTATACTGCATGTAGACTTCTTCATTTTGCTTATGCACTTCAGCATGATCCTGTGCATTTCTCTCCCCTTTCCCCTCCTGAAGTAATTACCAGATGAGAAAGTAAGAAAAAGTGCCTTAGGCAAAGGCTGCATTGTGCTAAAAGGAACATCCAAGGCACTGCCATTCCTGAAAGCAAGAATCCAAGAGCACAAAGGTTCCACAGCCCAAACACACCACAACATAGACAGACTCAGGACAGTGAACTGTAGTGGTTATCAAACATTACAAGATAAGAGGCACGACACTTTCAGTGATTTCTGTGAACAGAATTTGTTGAGAGTACTTGCAACAAAAATAACTAGGTAAATCACAGCACAGCAAATTGGTGGTACAGCAGAAGTACTTAGAAACTAATCAAAAAGATGTAATTGTTTGCCAATCATTATCAGCTCTTATTAGATGATCATTATTTGACAAATATATATATATATATCAGGATTTCTAGGAACCCAAATTCTGTTTCATAATCCATATGCAGTTTTATGAGGTAGGCAGAATTTTAGTGCTAAATTACAATATTAAAACACTTCTGCAAATTTAGTGTACTGAATCTTCCTTCTACTTCATGTAATTCAGATCCTAAGTTATCAGAGTTATGGTAATTACATCTCTGTATTACAAAGACAAAACTATAGCCTTAAGGAGGAAATATAATTCCCACTGATCTAGAATTTGTGATCCCAGAACTTTCCTGATGGACTAGATTCACTTGCTGTAGGGCAACTAGTTCAATGAAAGATTCGAAAGGAAGTACTGAACAAACAAATGCTTTGAAACTGCTTAAGCCAGAGCATCCAAGATTACACAGATGCAATGGCTGCTTTAGCAAGTTGTCAGGACAACAGTTTCACTTAATATTTAAATAATTACATTTAATGTGAAAGAAATATACAGCCATGTGGTATTTGCCTGTCTATATTTTCCTTAATGAGCGCAGAGCCTATAAAAAAGGCTCATTAGTAGAACTCCCCAACAGAAGATCATCTTTTTCATCCTGTTCCTGAAAAAAAAAATAAAAAAATCTTTGTAAACAGCCTGACTTATCACATTAAGAAAGTTTTTATTATTGATTTATTTTGTAGAAATGTCGAGAAATTTCATAAGTAAACCAAAACTTCGTGTTAAGTCTGTTCAGGCACACAAAAGGAAGCTGTTCCTGACTCTAAAAAGGATGGAATCTAATAAATATTGATGCAATCTTCTTGCACTTAAATAGAAGAATTAAGACATACATATTTGTGTGCAAATACATTTGCCCTACATACACTTAGAAACTCAGACAACACCCTGTTGAGGGGGAAATAAAAAAGTGGGCCAGGATTATGACACAATTGGACTGTTCATCCAAACTACTACCACAGACATGACCGTATGCACCACCACCACATGTCCCTTTGAGACAGCATGGATGCGCAGGTGGGTTACAGGACAGCTCTAAAAAGGGGATTACAGGGGATGCAGACAGAGTGTGGCCAGGATTACAGATCACAGGACAAAACTGAGGCTTTAGTACCACTTGCACTTCAGGTCATGGCATTGCTAAGTCACAGATGTAAATTAGCTACACACGAGTCAAACTGTGTCACCTGGGAGACAAATGGTTGGCTGAGGCTGTTGGAGGGCAAGGAGCCCAGCTTCCATCGTGCTTAGCACCTGAGCAACAACCTCAGCTGCTCACCTCTCCAACAGGTACCCTGACCCAAGAAGAGAGAGAGATACCTCAGGTGCACGAGCTGCCCTGTTGCATTAAATGCTGCTTTGTTGGCACGTGACCAAGAATTTCAGGGGAGACTAGGAATCGTACCCCAGATACCTCACCTCCCACATGGGTGTACTAATCGCTAGGGCAGAGAATCACAATGTTTTTCTAAACCAACAAGTTTTGGGTATTTCACACAAACCTCACCACTTCCATGTAAGAGGACAGTCATTTTACACCGAGGTCCATATCACATTAATAGTGAGACCTCTAAAAAACGTGATTGAACCCTTGGCAAAACTAGTCCATCTGTCCTGTTCTTCAGCTGTTTCAAAATTAATCTTGTTATTTTAGGTCAAATGAAGTGTTTCAAGTACTGCAAAACACTGTGCTTTACTTTGGTAACAAAAGATAAAAGCTGTTAATATGAACCTTAAATATTTGTACATTATTGGTGTGCTGAATAACCCAATAAATTCAATTATTCATTCAGAGAGGAAACACTGAGCTCTACTTAGAGAAATCCATTTTAGTTATTGCTGATTTTTTATGAAAACTGAAGGATTACTTTTCCTGGAGGACTGGAATGAAAATGACAGCTTTAATACTTTTGCTTAGCCTTAAAATTTTTTCAAGATACATTTTTTTAAGCTTTAATGAAAGTTAAATCATATATATAAATAATTTTTCCTTTCTGTGGTGTCAACTGAATACATAAACAGGGATTACTCTATAAGCAACAAATATATTTGAAGTGGTGTTTCCTAAGTACTGTGTTGTAATCTATGCTCAGCAAGGTCGGAACCTGACATTGTGCTGGAGAAGTTTGTGCCTGAGATTCCTTACAACAACAATAAGCATGAATTACTGAACTGCTGTTATTCAGCAGATGTGCCTCTATAGGCATCAGATTCATGGGACCACTGTAACCATCACAGTACTGACATCTGTGAGAGGTTTTCCAATAAAAAATACTAACTTTTCCTCCTCCTTGTCCTTCTTAATTTTAGTGCTCAGCACAGGGCGACAACCAGTGCCGAAAATTTGAGTTAAAAAATATGTTTGGAAAACCTTGATGATTTAAATTGTATTGAAATGAAATTAATTTCTTCTTATGTTCCCTAATATTTGGGCATAAAGTTACATTTAGTATCAGTACAGTGCATGGATAGCTACAGTTGGCACATTTAATGTATTTACACAGAAAAAACATTATTGTTAGGGAAATCAAGCAAGGTCTCATATGTAGTGCCAGAGAACACACTAGCCATATATCCCAGTACATACAACAAACACATCCTTTGAATAGGAATACCTTTATATTTACTGGTATGCATCACAGCTTCCCTGGAGTTACTGAAGATGGCATGCGATGGCCTTATAGAAGATCAAACTGTTGCCCCTGCCCCAGCTCAAGCTATGCCAACTCAAAGCCAGGGAAGAGAAGGCAGAAAGTTTTCAGTGCCTTGGAAATACCCTGCGCTCTCTTCTGCCATCACCCACCTGCACCGCCTTCACCTGGAACAGAGGGGCAGCAATGCCTAGCATAGCCTTGGTGACCTCCTTGTCCAGAGACACTATTTTCCTCCCAAGCACCTAAAACTAGCAGAATCTTGCAACACAAGAAAACATAGCCACATTTCTTCATCTGGTAGTTGCCAGACAGTTGCCATGCCATGATTCTACAACAGTTTTTCTCATGTCACTTCTGGGATAATCCTCACCCTGCAGCCACCTAATGCCTGGGCAATGTATGCTTCCAGTGACCATTTATGGGGAGCACTTGAAGATCTTATCCACCTACTCCAGAAATACACTTTTGCCCATCTCTTGGTCTAAGAGTGGTTGTGCATGGATAGCCAGGCAAGAACCAACTGGCTCTGAATCTCCAGATGGGGAGCTGCTACAAAGAGGACTGACATGGTGGATACCACAGCATGATCTTTTATGGACACCATTTTATACCTTTAATGTCCCTTTAACATGTGACAAGGCACCCTCCCCAATTACTCCATTTGCTAGACATGTAACATGAGAGTGCAACAATAAAATGCAGCAGAAAATAAGCAAAATAAAATACGTGCAGGGCATCAAGGGCAGTATTCATCCCGTCTAACTCACAGGTGGGCTTTTCCTGACTGCAATTAAATAAGGAAGAATTTAGTAAGAGACACGCAATACAAGATCTAGCAACAATGAATCCTCGTATCAGCAGAGTACTGCAACGTATATCCTGAAATATATCCTCTATATGACAAATCCCTATCTGTGAATTGGGATAATATCAGTTACTTCGGTGAATGTAATATTTGTAGCACATGAAACGACCAAGCTCAATGAGGACTGAAAACCAGTTCCTGATTTTGAGCTTATGGTTCTACCAACAGGAATGGCAACCCTCAGGTGCAACAGGCTGGAAATGAAACAGAGTGTTTAGCTGGGGTATGTGTATATGCGTTTAGCTATTTCACTGTGTGCTGCTAAATGATCATTAGAAAAATTCGCCGAAAAATTTCCCCATAAAACTTGTTAACTTTTAAAAATCTTCTGGCACATGAAGAAAAATTAGTCTCAGCTAAAAAAAAGCAACCTCCCAAACCAAACTATAACCGCCATCCAAATATCCTGTTGGTAATGATTTTGTGCACTGAAATGTTACATATACTCCTTCAATTTCTAAATCTGCATTTCAGATGAAAAAGTGCAAAATAAGGTTTAACAAATTAGATATTAAAGATTTTGCTGCAGACTGCAGCTTCGGGTACATTAGACAAGCACATTATTTGCCTTAGCAGGCAGAAGAACAATGACTAAAGGCTATTATGCCATAACAGCTACATTAAGATAACTGTAAAAATAATTGTAGATTCACAACCTCAGTTCTGTGTAAACATTTTCAGAAGCATTTCTGTATCTTTAATTTGGTTTGCAGCGTCACATAAAGAACAAGGCTTAAGCCAAGGAATATGGATTAACAATATTAAAGTCTTGTAAATTTAAACCTATTACTCTACATCTCTGTTAGTAAATATTTTAGGAATAAAACAAAATGGCTGCTGCTGAGCTCCTCAGACTGCTATTACCTGTGGTTTGGGCAGTATACTGTGGATTAGATGCTGCCTCAACTCCTATGCTGAAAAGTCTTACCTCCACATGTAATTTGAAGCTTCCCGATAGGAAAACCTACTGGGACATGGGAAGTCCTTGCAGTGGGCGGAGGCCATGCGTGGGAATATTGGGGTCTAAACAAATTACACACCAAAGGAAGTTTGGAGCGCTTTTGGAGAAAAGACTGCTTAGTTCCACCTATAAGGAATCTACTTTTTTTTTTTTTACCCCAAAAACCACTATGGGAACTGAGTTTGCACATGGTAAGTGTAGGCCATCAGGGAACTCGCTTCAAAACTGCATATTACTTCTCTGATCTGAATGACTGTTGTAGATGCAGACTTGCAGAAATACCAAACCGTTTACAGCACATTTATCTTTCTGAACTCTGCTACCACTTTTTTGCTATCACTTCAAAGAGGTTCAGGCCTTTTAGGTAATGCTTCTAGAGAAATGTCATGTAGTATTATTACACATCACTTGGTTAATTAAGCACTATCATTTGTGGAAATACCGTGCACCAGTGGGTTGCTGTTGCTAATGATGCGACTTAAGAGATGCAGAAAAGAAACAGAAGTGGGTACAAAATGCTGCAGAATGTGTGCTTAAAAAAAAAAAAAAGCCTAATTACTGAAGTTTCTGTAACCAAGAGATATATCAACAGAAGATTTAAAAGCAAGAGAAACTGCAGATAAGTATCCGGATATATCCGGATACTTATTTCCTGAATGCTCCACCGGGATTCCTCTATCATGTGCAGTCCCATCCCCAAAGAAACCTAGTTTCCCCATAAGCAGGATTATCACCTAGATACCTGCTGCTGGCTTTTTGTACCTTCTGCCAGCAGCAGTCACTGTGAAAGACAGGATGAGCACCTGCTTAGTTCTAGTAAGAACTGGAAGAGAGTTAAGAAACAGTAAATTTTGTGTGTTTGCATGGATGTGTCATGTGCTTGAGGTTTCATAACCCTGTTTACCTTAGTCATTCTGTCATCTGAGTCCTTGACATTGTACTTTTAATCCCTGGAGCATATGCAGTACATGTCTACTTGTATGGATATGATCGACTCCCCTGAAAGGTGGGAAGAGGGTAGATTTGATTCTACCAATCCATCAGGTTGCAGCAGGGCTCACATCAAGCCTGACTCTTCCACTGGGCATCAAAGCAACCTCGGCAGGTGATGTGCCTTCACAAGCCCTTCATTCTTCATACTTTGTTTTGCTTCCCCCAGTGCAAAAAGCTGTACCTAGTGAGTTGGAGTGAACTGTCTCAAAACCTGGACAAGTCATCTGCCACATATCAGCTTTTCAGAGTAGAGATGTATAAAGCCCAAAGGAAACAGACTTTGAAATATATGCAAGGGCATGCTCAGACTTAACATTTTTCCTCATAGCAAAAACTCCTTACCGGCAACATGAAAGCATTGCTCAGCAGATGACACGGAGGAATACGTTTAAGAAGCTGAAGATGGTTCATTTGCACATCTCTGATTGCAGCTCACATCTGTGCTGTTATAGTAATTGCTGTGAAAGCAACAGCTGTAACATCACTGCCAATCGTTACAGGTCAGGGACAGCCCTGAAAAGGAGCCACCAAACCAGGGTGACAGAATCTGTAAAATCTGGGGAAGTTAGAACTTAGAAGCTGGGCATCTCACGGCCTTTAAGGATAAAGCAAAACACAGGCAAACATGTTTATTTGTGCTGCAGTCCACTCTGTGCCCAAGTGTCTGAGAGATCTGGCCTTCTTTTGATAGCCCAAGACTGTTGCAAAACTACAACACGCCCACTCTGTTGGGTGGTGGGAGACAGAGAAATAGGAAGGGATAAGGACAAAAGGGCTGCTCAGAGGGTCCATATGGTTGGATGCAATAGACAGAAGATAGCTAGAGGCGTGCAAGACTAAACATAGCAGTCATATGAGGTGGCAGGACTCTGTAGGGAGCAGAAGCACACCAGACAGCTGCCTGCCTTGTCCAAAATAAACAGGGAGATTCACAAGCTCTGATCAGAAAAAAGCAAAAGCAGAGAAGACAGGTTGAAAGCTATGCCTAGCATCAAAACATATCATGGCTTGAAACCCAACAAGGCTGTTAATACTAAAGGTCAGTGTATTTAATTAGTCATAGGAATGTCTACCTATGAATTGCTGTCAATGAAACATCAGCAATTACCTTTCATGTTTAAACAACCTTGCACAGTGTTTTACATAACAAGGTGTGTATCATCACTCAAGTTTAAATGGGACTATTACAATCAACCACTAATAAGTACACACTGCAAGGCAAGAATTTCCTGATGAGAGCTTCTACAGCAGCAGCAGATGCAGAACTCCAGAATATTTGCTCCTTTCATTTTTTCTACCAGAGCTAACATGAAGATTTCTGAAAAAGAGTAACTCTGAGCAGTGATGGGAGATTTGGACAAGCCTCCCTCTACTCCATCAGTACTTCAACAGAGAACTGGATAATTAGATTTTTTTTTTCCATTTTTTTTTTTGTGATGATATGAGACTCTCTATCCCCAGTTAATTTCTAGCTACATGTCAATGCAGTTTTATGTTCCCTTTAATGTGTGTATGTGCGCTTGGTGATAGCATTTCTAGGGATGTATTAACCACAAGTGATACCTTGTGCTTACTACATCCACAGGAAAAGATTAAAAAAAAAAAAAAAGAAAGAAGGAAAAAGCTAAAATTGCATTAAATATATCTGATGTCTTCATTATCACTTCCTACCAGCTATCCTCGGCTAGGCAAACCACGTTCAACTAGTTTGAAAATACTTAATCACATTACTGAATTATTCCTTGATTATTTTTTTTTTTTTTTAAAAAAAAGAGGTCACTGCCATGCGGGACATGCAGTCACTGTGTTAATCCATGAATATGATGTACTGTATTACACTTGCCTGATAGGTTTGAGGAACAGAGGCTGGTAGGTCCAGGAGGTTATTGAAAACTAGAAGGAAGAGCTAGTTCTGTGTAATAGCAGCCTGTTACAAAGCACAACTAGAAAAAACCCCACATACATATTGGATGCAGCATAATCACCTTGACATACCACCAATCATATTGACAAGTTGCAGGAAGACTGAGAGATCTATCAATTGTAAAGAGCCCATTTTCCAGCTAGGGTTACATATTTTGGCAGCCTTATGCCATTAAAAGGAGTTATATTCCTACCAAATCAGTTTTCCAGTCTAGTTCCTCATGTGGCATCACCAGCATTTGTGCAAGGTCCACCACTGGGACAGCTTGATCGACCTGGGAAAGAAGATGCTGAGACCAACAGCCTGGCCAAATCACTGCCTGGAAAACCGGAGGAAGCCTACAGAAAGCTAACTCTATAGCTCTATCACATTACATGCTTATTAAAAAAGTTTCTTATTTTCAGAAGAACAGTACAGGGGTTCACTTACGCAATGAATTTAATGAAAGACCCCTCTACACAGTTGCTTACACCAACAACATTAGATCTGTTAGTGTCCATGCTTTGCCTGTAATGCAAGCATTGATTTTGATTAGTATTTTTATTTTTATAGAACTCTTCTGGAGGGTTTTTGACAAATATCTTTCTATTAAGAGTCTCATGTGTCATAATCCAATATTTTTTATTAAAACATCCCATATTTGGAATCTTGGAATATTTTTTGCCTTGGGAAAATAGTTTTCTTTACAAAGTAACTGTTCTTTATGTGATACAGCCCTTCTGCTCCATTTCATAAAGTGATCAAAACTAGTTCCTTCAGATAAGCAATCCTAGATAGAAAAATACATTTCAGGTTTTGGACATGATGTGTTTACATAATTGGCTCTCTCATGCTAGTCCAAAGATGTGGTTTTCTTTGCTGCCAGACAGGGCTTGCTTTTGTCTGACAAAAACATGCTGCAGACAAAGATTTAAAATGATTAGTGGAATTGCCAAGGCAGGAATTTAAGTGGCATTTAACAAAGCCACCGAACATCTTAAGCCTCCCCTCTTATTGCTACGTTAGAAACCCTCAAACCAAAGCTAACACCAACTTGTTACTGAAGACTGAAAACCGTGATTGCCTCAAACATCCATAGCTAGTATTTACACAGGTTACAGAATACAGAAAGACTCAAAATGTCACATTTGGTCTAATACCACTGAAATGAACAAAGGGAAAAAAAAAACAAACCAACAGAAGCAGCCGTCAATACACGAAAGGAACTTTGTACACAAGTAAGCATGAAATACACTGAATATATAGACTTTGATAATTAATCTACTGCAGGTGTCTTGCTCTATAACCCAAGTAAACAAGATACACTCAGTATTTGCGAAAGGCAACTAAGCAAGGTTGGCATTTACCCCCAACCCTTTCCTTCAAATGACTTCAAGTGATTTCACCTACTTTCATTTTGCCAGTCAATTTCCTTCTGAGGTGGACAGCTCGCTCAGTTTTTGGTGGAGGTGGTGGGTTGATCCCAACAGCCGAACCCCCTTAGCAAGCTGCTTGCTCACTCCCCTCTCCTCTGAGATAGGGAGGAAACAGAAGAAAGGCGAGAAGATTTGTGGATCGAGATAATACTTTAATAGGAAAAGCAAAAGCTGCATGTGCAGAAACTGAAAGCCTTCAGACTGTGCAAGCACCATTCAGCAAAAGTCAAAACATTGATATTGTATCACAACCATTTTAGGCACAAATCCATAACATAGCACCACAGGGCTGCTGTGAAGAACGTTAACTCCATCCCAGCCAGACCCAGTACAGCAGGACAGCTAGCTGCTCGTCCCCAAGCCCTTCTCACCAATAAAGAGAATAGAAAATAGACCAGAGTAGGTTCCTTTGCTACCAAACTCGAGCAGACTACTGGAAAGTACTTAGCAGAACAAAAAACTAGTATGGGGAAAACAACGTTACAGCATTTACAGCTTAGTTTCTTCAGTGTTTACAGACATCTTTCTTCCTAAATGCATTGTATCTTTTTTGTCATAAACCTCATATCCTGAGCAAAGACTAAATACTCAACACATTAAATACACACCATCCTATCATAGGCTGTCCTTGTTCCATACATATAAATTGTGATTTGTGAGGCATAGTCAGAAAAAAAAAAAAGTTTAGAGGGAGATTCCTCCTAGCTTCTAACAATGCTGAAGATTATCTTGGAGTTAAATGGCATGGGTAATTAGTGCTGCATCAATTTTAATCCTCTCCTAATATTTTAAGAAATTATTGTCTTTGTCTTAACTTTAGAAGACAGCTTTCAGAACTAGTTCAATGAAAGACTTAGCTGTTTTTTCAGGGTTCAGAATAGCTTTGTAAATATGCAAAAATATCAGCTAAGTTGAGACCTATTACTTCGATGCCTAGAAGTTGTTACATTTTCTCCTAATTCATTTTAGACTTTAATTTACCATGAAAAACCAAAAGTTATTTATATTTACAGGGTACATATTGTACTCACAGGCATGCAAAATATAATTTGTCTCATCTAATGAGTCATAATTAGCTTTTGTTTTTACCTTTCCAGAAGCAGAATATTTTTAACGTATTCAACTAGAGTTATTTTTACCCAATGATTTATACAATTCTTTTTAATAAGAGCAGCCATATGTCAGCCTATCACTATCACTGCAACTTATTTTCAGATAAAACAAAAATGAAAAAGCCTACATAAAGGAAAGATTACATGAAGAAAAAAAAATAATATTTTTGCCTCTAAATAAAGGCAGCTATGACCAAAAGTTTTGGACTTTCTTAAAAAGCTCATAAAACTTTCAGAAAGATGCCATTTCTCTCCAATTCGAGTACAACTCTAAATAATCTGGAAATCTAAAGAGAGTTAAAACCTATGTTAAGCCTAAGAGACAGCTCTCCATTACAGCAAATAACCCACATCCTCAATCTCTTCAAAACACTTGCACCATATACTATGAGGTGTGAAAACAAACGCATATGCAGAGCCTTCCTTGACAAAAAATTCCTGTTAATTGTTAGGAAGATGCCACTTAGAGGCTGATTTTCATGAAACTTAGATCCTAGCTAAGGGATGATATTTGAAAATATGTAAAATACCACTTCATCTCTATAGCGGTCCTCCAACAATGACAATATGCCCTGTTTGGAAACATTAGTCAATGAGGAAACTCTTAAATGCTGAATATTTCAGTTCCTTCAGAAAGTTAAATGATGGAGCAGAAGTTACAGAGCAGAGGTCATAAAGCTCAATACATCCAGAACAGCCACACTTATTTCAGTTAAAGAAAACAATTTCTGCTGTTTGTCCAGTTAACCCTCACCCTTCAGTACTTAACTAGTAAAGTTATTTTTGAACTCTGAGAGGGGAGACTCGTAAATAAACAGGAAGTTCTTCCTTTAACCATCAATGGGCAGTTAGGAACATGCAGCCATGAAAAAAATGGTGAAACTTAGACTTTAAGATTCTTAAAATATAATTTGAAAGCACAACTGTGACTGAAAGATTAATACAGAAAAATATCATCCTGCATTAAGTACCATGCAATTGCTTACCTAGTCTGGTATCTTACTGTCCAAACAGCTGGTCTCCCTTTCTTAGAGGATTAGCTACACCACTTTTCTGTCTTTCAGAGTACGCCGTTAACTAACTCTTTACTAAACTGAATATAATGAGCAAAAAAAAATTTGTAGGAGAAATAAAACAACCCAAAGATCAAACAGTTTTTCCATTAGAATCCGATTTCCAGAAGTACTCACCAAGCTGAAATAACCATTCCATTCTTCATCTTCAAAATAAACCTCAGGACAGTAAGGATTGAATAGTGGGAGGAGGAGAAAACAGCAAAGAAATCAAAACTTGCTGCCCATAGAATATGCCATTCTAGTGGATGCCTGCCTGATATTGCAATTCAAGAACTTGAATTATTCAGTACCATTTAGCACACACAATGCAAGATGGAGAGAAGGTCAGCCTGAATCTTCACTTAAAAGAGCAGGTGAGGATGAACTTGGGTTCCCATTGACTGTTTGAGATACTGTAGAGCAACAGCTCCTGGGGCCAGAGCTACCGAAGATTACCACTATTCTTTTAGGTGACAGGGAAGCGTATATTTCTAAGTGTAAGGATATAAATCCTTATCAGTCCTTCACGCTAAGAGGGGTTATCTTTAAGGTGAGTTCTTCCATGATGTCTAAATCTCTGTGGAGAGTGTTGTGCCCAGGGATACATCCCTACAGACCACTTAATTTACTATCAGACAGAGCTAAACTATCATATTTGACTGAAGAGTGCAGATTTGAGGTGCACCCAAGCAAAGGAGCTCTGGAACTCAGGCGCTTCTTGGAACATGTCTGAGTCTTCAACAAGTGGTGGTGACAGATGCAGCTACAAGCCTCAGTACATAAGGGTAAGGAGGGACCTTGGTTAAGTCTTGCAACCTGAGTGTGACGCTAGACAGAAAGTGAAACAGCAGTAGCTGAATTCCTCTTCATAACCCATCAGAATACAAAGAGCAGTAAGAAGAAATTGTCTTTCCATGGGCACTGCAGGGGAAAATTTTCCAACCTCACAAGACAGGCAGAAGCACACCCACCATTACAATGTAGAGGTGGACACCACAAAAGCCCTAATTATTATGCTTCCTATATTTATAAGTTCATCTTGCAAATCTTGTACTCTGCTTTCATTAATCTATTGCTACACATAAGAAAAACATGCGTAGAACAAATATTCTACTTTTTTCATTACATTTCATTAGACTTTTTCTAACCAAGACAAGTTCCTGATTTCAATATGAAGCAAAATCTAATTAATACTCTCCTCCAGTGTTAAGACCACTGTACCATCCTTTTGCAGTACAAGCAATGAAACCATATATGCATTTGTTTTATCCTCCTCAGAGTTTATTTTGCATGTAATTTTATACAGTTTATACTTCACATCATACATTTATTCCTTCTCTTGGAAAAAAGGTTTGACACAGACACTTGCCTTGCATTACATTTTGAAATCTGGAACTGGTGCCAGTAAAAAAAAAAAAAACAAACCACCCTATAAAACATATTAGATCAATACAGTGTAAATATAACATGTATTAGAAGTTGCTCGTTATTTCACTACAAGGAAAATAATCTGGAAAAAAAAAAAAGATAATCAGTTCCAGTTGCTAAAACAGTTCAGTGTATTTTCTTTAAAGTCTTAGTGTAACGGGAATGCTTTTATTAGCCCACTACCAAACAATGATCAAACCGGTGTAGAGGAAAATGGAGCATGATCCTAAACAGCATTATGGTACTCAACTGCAATATAAACTTCTGTCACACAGATCATAGCAGACTGGGGATGTTCATAAAGTCCTTTCAGTGTGAACTCTCTCTGCAAAAGACTGTTTTCCATCATGCTGCATTATTCCATCATATCCCTTATTTCGTTTAAGAAGTAAGCCACAAGTAAGCATTCCAAGAACTGTAATTAGATTTTCATTGTTGGGACAACTATTCAAGTAATTTACACAATGGTTCACGTAGGAAACTGGGTAAAATTATGACTTGGAAATGGTCACGGACACCTTCCTCTTTGGCTACTTTAAAAGTTAGAAAATTCAGATTTGTACAAAAGACATTCATTTCAGAACCAATTCAAATATGTTTTTAAGTAAGTGGAACAAAATAAAGCATGTCTTGTTAATTTGGTATTAATTTTCCAGAATAATCTGCAATACTTTTTCAAATATACAAAATCTTACTCTTTACAAAAAAGTTGTAGCTCATGAAAGAACTCACTTGAATAATCTTAGCAGCACTCCCATAATTAACTACCTTGATTTTATTGAAAAAACACCTTAGTTTGATCACTGTATTCTGAGACTGCTTCTTCATGAGAAGCAATGTTTCAAAAGTTATAAAAGTGCAAGAACATCACCATGTTCCAAGCTGAAAGGCAGCTACTGGATATAGTGAAATCAGTATTGCAAGGTCCTGACACAAGTGAAATAAACACAATGGGAAGAATTACATTTTAAGTACATCTTCCAATGTGGTATCATTGCAGTAAGAACACAACACTCTTCTCACTGAACATTTCTAGTCATCTAAGTAAAACGGTTGTGTCATTTTCTTCAGCTGTAGCAAGTGAGATGCACAGACCAAGTGATTTGATTGGGAGCAAATAAGCAACACACGCAATAGCATCAGCAGGTCACCAGTCAATTGGCCTGCTCATTTTGCTGTTCAGCATTTTTGTGCAATTTTAATTAAATAAAAAATGGCAAAGTACAATACTCTCAGAGGACCTTCTCATCCACTTGAATAAACATTTCTAATTCCATGTTGGACTTAATTGAAGAAGAGGAGCCTCAAATTAGGTCCCACAAACCGTTAAGGCTGCCTTTTAGCCAAAACCTTCTGTTTTATTTAAGCAAACTACTTACTTTTAGTAAGAAGCCTTACTATATAATAAACATTTGAATTCACTATCAAAAAAGAGGATTACAAGAAATAACAAACTTTGGAGCAGGATCACTCTTGTTATTCCTGATAAAATTATGTAAACAACAATTTGAGAATACCTGCTGCTTTGCAATATCTTAAGTGTAATTTTGTACTACTAGAACTACAAAACCAATGTTTTCCTTTCTGCCTCTTTTGTAAAGTTTCCTCAAAAGAGGTTCTAGCAAGTCAAGAGCTCTGCAATTATATGTGAATATTAATCTTAAATTTTAAACACCTAATACTACTAAGTTTCAGAAAGCCTCCTTAGAGCAAGTTTTGTTATACTTAGTACTAGTACAGCATATCAGCACTTCTTTTATGATTTGCTTCTTCACTGGTAGTTACAGAGAACTTCATTTTGCGGTATCCGTATTCTGAAGCACAATAGCCACTCTGCTTGGAATGTAGACCTAGTAAAAATATGACAAAAACAAGAACAGCTGAAAAAATATCAACCGCACAGGATACAATTTCTAAATAGCAGCATGTGAAAAGTACACATGAAATATTTCAACTGTTAAAAATTTGTCATTTGTACAATGTTGTGGGTCATATTAATCACACTTAAAGATTATGGGCTGCTTAGTCCTCAGCACTTGAATTACATAAGATAATCTAAAAGTTTAAAAGGCAACTTCATTGCAGACTTTTTTTTTTAAATCTTACCTTGATATATTACCTTTTTTGGTTTGGTTGTTGTTGTGTGTTTAGGCGGTGGGTGGTGTGGTTTTGTTTTTTTTGGTTTTTTTTTTTGTGTGGTTGGACTCGATGATCTCTGAGGTCCCTTCCAACCACCACAATTCTGTGATTCTGTGATATTTTAAAGTGGCTACCAGTAGAGGACCTCATATGACTTACAATGACCAGTTTCAAAAACCTGAGATCATCTAGGTCAATGGACCGTACAATGATAAATGACAAAGTTTCACAACAGCATTTGAACACTCTTCTGCTGTGAATTAAAGTTGCCCCAAGGTCTATGATATCATCTCATACAGGTAAATACCAGTAATATGACACAGCAGTGTATTCATCTCACTCTTAGTACCTATGCCATTTCAGTGCCTGAGCAATAAAACTGACTCTCAAAACGAGACAGATTTAAAATTAACCATTCAATTATTGCCTTTTGCTGCACCCTTTTTTCCTGATCGCTGTGAAAAAAACCAAACGTATATAATCAAAAGACTTCCTATAGATCACAAAAGAACTTGAGGCAATATATTTTATGTGACATTTCTTCCAAGCAGAGTAGAATCTCAATCGGAAAACACGACTGGTATGTACTACCTACCAATTACCTTGATATACGGTACTCCATCAATTGTCAAGCATATGAACGTGTTTGCTGAACAAGTCAATAAAAATGCAATTATAAAAGGTAACACAAGATTGAAGATTATTTGCTTCATTCTGACAATATCCTCTTTTGGACTATCCTCCATCCCCAAGGAATATCTAATATTCTGCAATTTCAACTATGTTATCTGCAAACTAGAGCCTGATGGCATGAAAGGCTTTCATAGTTTTTGAAATGGAATAAAGCAATAAAGCAAAAAGCTTAAGGAAAAGGAGAAAAATGAAAAGAACAGCTGATCTTCATTGAACCAGACGGAGTTGTGTCCAATGCTTCTTGAAAGGCAGCGAGCATAATGATTTCCCCTAAGGTTTCAGTGATAAATAGCTTCTATGAGTCTGTACAGGAAAGGAAATACTTAATGAAGTCAACTAGCTCAGGATGTATATATAAAGGAGATATTTTAAAGTAGTGTATTGAAAAATTCAGCACTCTGGGTTTGTATGATGAAGTCAGAAAAGGGAAGGAACAAATAGAAATAATCTGAGAGAGAATGTGTAAAAAGTTACTTCCGTTAAGGGAACAAAAATTAACATTAATACAGGACACAGTAATTCTCAATTATATTCTGGTCAATAATGTGTCAGATCCTAGGAGAAGTAAATTAGCCCAGTTCCTTTAAAGTCAATTTACATCAGCTGAGAATCTGAGAGTAGTGCAGAAGCATCCCACTCCTACCACAGCACTGCCAATCAGAATTTGAAAACTAGTTTTAACCACAATTTCAAAATTTTTGCAAATGATTGTATTTAGACTGATGAGAGAGATGTTTTCTATTTTCCATGAAGATAGGCAACTGTCAGCTTATTACTTTAGTCATGTTTTTTTCCTTATTTGGGCAAATTAAAGATGTGTTTTAGTGTCTTTGGTTTTGGTGGGCTTCTTGCTAAATCACAGTAGAGCCAAATATGGTATTATTTCCTAATCTTATCAACTAATTTCTCTGGTCTAAGGCTTAGGTAAAACTGAAACAAACAACAAAACAATTGGGGCATGATGAATAAGTATTAATTATTGATTAAATATTATTTCCAGTGCTGTATATTTTTTTAAAAAAAGACAAATACTACAAAAGTATTAAATTTGTAACATGACTTATGTCTTTCAGGATTATTACTCCTCCAACACCCAACAGTATTTCCAGAAATACTACAGTGTATTTGCTCTGGCTTTATTATTTGTCTAATTGATAGCATACAGAACATTTGTGTGATGGAGAGGGGAGGGAAAAAATGACCAATAAGGTTGGAAAGATTGCTTTTGTCTCCTGAGGTAAAGTGAAATCTGGAAGATTATCTGCCCAGGATCTCAGCAGGGTTTTCAGCCTTCTCAGCCATGATGTCTCACTTCTGCTCCTTCCTCTTCTGACACCCCAAATCCCAGAAATTCCTTTGCCTTTCCAATCCAGTATTATTCCGTTTCCTTCAGCACCTATCACCTGAACTACCGCTCATGTAGTAACATATCCCCATTAATTTAAATTTATTTTCTCTATCCTCTTCCTGAGTGGACTGAAGTGTACTGAGTAGACTGTGCTCCAACCATATGCTAAAAACAGTCAGGAAATCATTACTGACAGGGTAAGTTGAAATACAAGCATCTTACTGTATGTTTGAGTCCAGACATTTTCAAATAAATAAGAATATGGATAATCCTTAGCTAAAAGCTAATTAACTAATAACATTAGGTATATTTAAATTGATGTCTCCACCTGATTTAGATTAAGAACTGCTTGCTTATAATAATTTAATCCATTGTTCTGATTCGTATTAGAATACATACATTCAGCACTTAATATTATAGATATTATTATTCTAGAAATAAATATGCAATAGCATACAATAAAAAGCAAACATCCTCAGACACTGAAACAACCATGCTCAGTTTTGTCTTTCTTAAATCCTGAAAAAAATGGCACTCACAGTTCCTTTTTGCATTTCCTAGGTAAAGAACCACAGTGGGTTTTTTCCTCTACTTTTTTTTTTTATCTTTAAATTATTTAGGTACAAATTATAATAAAGAATTTTAAAGATAATTCCAACACACTGAAATGCATTAATGAAGACATCTGTTCTGACATGTTATGAGATGTGTCTGTGACAAACTCCATTCCATTCCACTTAGTATCCAGCATAACCCTGGACCTTTTCAGTCAGGGTGCTACTCAGAAAGTTGGTTTCTAAGCTTGGACTGATGCATGGGATTCCCCTGCACAATTTTTCTTCATTAATTTTTTATGAAGCTTCTGTTGGCTAAACCCTCAAAATTTATTGAGACACACCTGCATTGGACCTCTAACATTCAATTTATCAACCACTCACCCTAAATCAGTGTCATCTACAAATCTGCTAAGGGTACGCTCTGTCTCATCACTCCAGTTACTGTTGAAGACTCCAAGCAGTATCAACCCAGCAGCAATTCCTAGCTACAGCACTCTGCTTGATATCAGTCAACAGCTGGACACTGAGTTTGATTCCTAAAACTGCAGAAAGCCCAGCCAGTTTTTCACTCACCTGAATCTTATACAGCCCGTATTTCCTCATCTCCTAGGTAAGAATGCTCTAGAAGACAGCACTGAAAGTTTTACTGCATTGATTGTAGTAGCCTCAAGCATGAAGCCAGAATAATTTAATCACAGGAAGCAATCAGGTTGATCATGCATGTTTTGCCTCTACGAAAATCTGGGTTGGCTTTATGATTGACTCATGTCATATACCCTACTTGTTTGGATACAGATTCCAAGAAGAGGTGGTCCTTGACCTCTCAAGGGACTGAGGGGAGAAGCTAACTGGCCTACAGATAATTCAGCCTGCCTATTCGCTTTTACTACAGCCTTTGTTCAGTTGTCAGAAATTTCCCCTGACCACTATGATTTTTCACAAATGACAGTCAGCAGCCTTGCAATTACATCACTGACATCTTCCCACATCTTTGGGTGTATCTGTTTTTTAAGATGTCCCTAACCTTTTGCTCTGCTACTGCTACTTTCTTTCCAGTAGTGTACTGGTGCACAAAAGGGTCTAGGAGCAAACTTTGCCCTTGGAATCTGCACTAAAAAAGGCATCAAATACTCCTGTACTCTCCATAGTGCCCATCACAGGTTTGACTCTTTCCTCTGTCAAGGGACTTAATTTTTTTTCTTAAGCTGCTTTTGCTATTAGTATACCTGTAGAATTCCCTTCTTGCTGCTCTTCATTATCTCGAGCTAGTTTGTACATATATAGTACATAGCCTGAGATATACACCTACCTATAGATAGGTAAGTATAGTGAAAGTATAAGAGATGCCCTGATTAATATCATCATAGCAAACCTTGTAAAAGGTCAGTAAAAGACATTTGTCGGTACAAGACATTATCAGAGATGTGTAATTTCTGATGTTTTTCTGTACCCTAGGAGGAGGGTCTCAGAAGTTTATTCTTGTCTTCTCTTTTCATATACTGACACCGAATTACATACTTCCAAATAACCAGCTTCAGTCCTACTGATCTCTGCTATTCTAACCCTATTCTAACCTCCTCCTTTCTGATCACAAGGTTTATCCCATTCATGTCTCCTTCACCATTTCACGAGGCTCACTTGATGAACATGGATAGAACTGAAAACCCAAAATACAGAATACTAAAAAGGATACATTCAAAGCTAACCGTCTTGACTATATGAGTCAATCAAATCACCCTCTGAAACATTCTTCTGTTTAAAGTTTTCTGTGTTCACCTTAAAGGCCCTTCCCAGCTCTTTCCTCACCAACAAGCTCATCCATGTAAGAAAAGGCCTCAGGAGGCCCAAACTCCCTGCAGAAAGCAGGGTCAGCTATGAGGTCAGACCAGGTTACTCAGGTTTTACATATCTCAGTGAATTGGCTCTCTGCTTTCTGCATCAACTGCTTATGTATTACCTCGTGTCCTCTAAGGTGTCACACGAACTCTGCTATTTTAGGAAACTGTGAAGACATCTAAACCCACACACAGGAAGACTCACGAGGCCTGTTCTGATGGGGGAGTGGAATACGGGGAAGGGAGAACATCAGATCTATTTGGGACAGAGTTGGGGTGACTCAGCTGTGAATGGAAGTTTTTGACAAAGTTAACCTTCAAACGCTTAGTCATCAAACTATCATTGAAAGTCTCTTTATTCTCAATGGAGTATTCAGCAGGAATAAAGTAAAATAACTGTGGTTGACTTCACAGGCAAATGACGTGGATAAGAATGTTGCTTAGAAGTCAAATACAGACAAAATTGGTTTTTGTTATCACCTCTGACCTTTCTATATTGTACGTGCATTTAAACTCTGAGGCAGTTACACTGTCTGAAACCAGGCAAATCCCGCACAGACCAAGGCTTCTGGCACTAAAATAGCACAGCCATGCTAAGAGAGACAAAACCTCCACTTACTACAATCACACTATCTTCCACCAACATACACAGTGTTCTATCAAGATCACAGTCCATCCATGTAGGCTCTCTCACAAACAGGGAAGAACAACTGATGCTACTACTACTTGCCAGGAACATATATGATGCTTTTCACCCATATAACTGCTTACTCCTTATACTTTTTTGCGTAAATATCCAGATAATTTCAAGAAATGAGAGATTATAAAAGCTAAGAATACAAGAATACCACATATGAGGTACTTGTGAACAGCAACAGTTAAAAGCAGGAAGCTCGCCTTAAGATATTTTGGGAGAGGACTACAATGCATAGCCATCTCCAAATGTATCTAAAACTTCACAAGCAAGAAGTTTTGCAAATGACAACTGCTACTTTCAGATCTGTCAGACTAGATTCAGTACCAGGTGCAAGCACAACTGAAATTGGCTGGAACTGCAATGAACTACTCTTCATCCCACTTTCAGGGCTGGAAAACACCAAGCCCTAAAAATCATTTCAAGGTCATTTTGCAACAGATGGGAGAATTACTGGAACTCAGAGCTAGATCAGGCACTGCAGAAAAATATTTGATAGTGCATATTGCAGCTGGTAGATGCAGAAGGCAATGTCGCAAGAGTCTGTGCCAACATTTTCCCAAACTTTTAATTAAAATGAGGGCTTTCGACAATCTCATGTCTCTGTATCACTACTAATTGTCAGACAGTGACACTATTCTGAGAATATAATTAACCATCAATGAATAAGATACATGATAGCTTTTGCTTTCTGACTATAATTTGTTATACAAAATCTCAGACATTTCATATTTCATTTTGCTAGATATTGCATATGACAAAGAAGGTATTCTTAAAATAATGTGAAGTTCTGCCTTCCAATTTGTTTTTCAATTTACAGTTGTACAGCATGAATATGCAGAAAATAATTTCTTAGACTGCCTTGCTTCATTTGTGCAAAAGAAGTCCATATACTGCACAGGCTGTATCTCAAAATTTCTCCTCTATTATCTTCTGTGCTCTTGCTTCAGGTTAAAAAACAGTACTTTAAAATGACAACAAAAATCCCTGGCAAACACCAACAAGTAGACTGAAAAAAAAGATACGATGAAAGGAAATGACTAACAGAATAACTTTGGAATCATTACACTTGATTGTGGGGTTTTTTGTTTTAAGATATCAATCAATCAATGAATATGAGCAAGTAAATTTATGTCTTAAATATCAAGAGGTAAAAAATAACAAAAGACCTTGCTCGTGTTAAAGTCTTACTGATTCCCCTAATTAAAACAGTTAATTTTCTAACTTTTAACATTTTTTCTGTATATCTGTGCATGTCGGGGAGAAAACAGTTAAAAACTACATCAGTCCCTTAAAATTCAATACATAAATCCTTATCATGAAAGTTATTCAAATGAGTATTTTCAAAGCTAAGGTCACTAAAAGCTTTAAGATCATTTCAGTCTATGTGAATATTTTAATTTGTCAATAGACCCAAGGAAGCAGGAAGTTGCACTTTAACATTGAATAGTATACATTCAGGTCAAGGTTAAAAACCCAACCCAGCAGTAAGGATATTCTTAAAATAAAATATGTAATTTCAGTTTCATTTAATGTGAAAAGATTATATCAGTGGAGGCCAAAAATAGAGAATTGGAAAAAATCGTGCTGGGGGCAGGGGGAAAGGAGTATTTCTACATCTATTTATTTTTTAACTAATTGAAAAGAACTACAGAAAGAGCAAATCTATAAAAGCTGAAATATGTTAAACAATTATATTTCTCAATAAGCTGCATACTAATTTGCCAATAACACAACATACTCTGCAATACTCTGTTTAGCCTGCTTATTACTAAATTCTGTTGGTGCACAATGTATCAAAGTATAAACCCCACTATCTTCTTATAAACCCAAACTTATGTTATGGTTCAAAAATATTAGTTACTAGTACAGTTACTGTATTGATATGTAGCTACATTTTACAGTAAAATTAAGCCAAGTTGGATGCCTTAGAAAAGACTAATAAAACATTTTGAATTATGAGAGTTATTAGAAATGGGTCTTCCTGCTCCCATCCCAAATCCAAGTTTCACATCCAACTACAATAACTAAGTAATCAACAAATGACTTTGTACATAGAGGCACTAGGATGTGACAGGACTTGAAATGTGTGTGCAGCACTTAATTTACATCTTGCAAAGAGATGATAAGACATTGAAAAAGCACACAACTTTTAAAAATCATACCTCAAAAAATATACTATTAGGAGAATATCACAGCAGAGATGTAAACAGAAATATAACTCTGGTAAAAGGTTTGTATTTTTACAATGACAAAGTGGTTAACAGCTTGTTATTAGAAAGGTTGATTATGCGGAAAGTTATGTACATTTCATATATTTGTTAACAATCCAGAACAGAGCAAGCAGTGTAATGGAAAAATTAGATTATAATCATTATTTAAATCAGCCATATTAAAAAGGACAGGTTTTGTGGATTTTTCTATGGAGTTTTCAAGGCGTGTCTGATTTTGAAATCTGGTCCTCTGCAGCAGTACTAAAGCCTGAATCATCATCTGTTCATCAAGAAATTTTTACAGTGAAATGCTTAGCAGTGCCTACAAAGCTGCTTCTTCATCCAGGGTTCTTTGCTCCAGGAATTTCATATCTCCCTTCTTCTCATTTTGCAGTGTCACTTTGAATATTTCTTTTATTAGGTGATGTTTCTAGAATGAATCATGTCACATCTAATCTTCTATTTTTGTAACACATTTGTGCACTATTTAAGCTTGACTTGAGCAGCACAGTTATAGCATGTGATTTCACTTTGTCATAGCCCTCTGGGCATGTTCTACTGACAATGTTTGCTGACACACCTTGAGGGAGGTACGTCTGTCATTAAAAAAAATATTTCTTTGAAGTTTATGGTGGAGGAGGAACTAAAATGTTTGAAACAAGGAACCTACGTCTCATGCATCATGTAAAGAGAATAAGATAATTGTTAAACAGCAGGAAAAGAACCTTTATGAATTTATTGGGGTAGATCATATGTTCTTTGAAAAGAAATAGGAGGGGAAGACTTCTACCTGGATTTTAGAAGTTTCAACTAAGACTAAAGCAACTCCCAAGGATAACCGATTATCCAAAAACTGGGATGTAAATCGCTATTTAAAATAAAACATCGTCGTTTTATTGTAACAGAGCAGCTGGAGGTATTTACTGTAACATATGTTCTTTCTTGGAGTTCTATCTTGCTGAATTTAGTCAGATTTTCCAGATTTTTTTCCCCCAATTACTGTTACTTGGTGTCCTTTTACTACTGTTTTACCTCTACGTGGTGCCTGTGGCATCTTCTGGGGTGTTGGCTGAAGGTGGTCTGTGAATTGGATTGCTGAAGGACATAAAAGAAAGTTAACATGACCCACACTTCTGGGTTTCTTTCTGACCCAGAGGTGCCACTGCCATGCCATAGTTTATGCTGCAAAAGTGCATTTGCTGTTTTGCTTGTCACATGCCTTATTGTTCGCATGCTCCTAGAAAATTGCATCCTCACATTTTGTGGCATTTTTGTCTATCTTGGATAACTCGCACCCACCATCTAAAAGTCTAAATGTGAAAGATACATTCCAAATCACAGTTAATTGTCTTGCAAAAGTTAAGTTAATGGTAGACAATTAAAATGCTCTCCAGTCACCAAAGCAAGGTATGTGAATTGGACACACAAAGCAAGAATTGTGGAAGCATTAATTTGCTACATAACCTTCAGGAATTAAATCTTAGAGCCTTAGTTTCTTTGTGTGTAAATGAGCATAGATACTTACCCACACTACGAAGACATTGTCACATAATGATACTTTAAATAAATAACAAAAGATGTTCCCAAAATCCTTTACACCAAGCATGATGAAAGCACAATAATTCTTTTTTAAAACAAGCAAACGAGATAAATGCCAATACCCTGAATACAATGAAATACAGTGAATGTCAGTAAGAGGGAGAAAGAGAGATATTAAAAGTGACAATAATTCTCAGGAGTTCAGATCTCATGAGAGATGTTAAGATGTGACAATAGAAATTGATGTCTCTGTTCTGTCATGTAAGAGGAACGGCCCACACAAATCAGTGCAGATATTCCATTTCTGTAGCCTGCTAAGATTGCAGGTATAACTTACAGGTGTTTGTGTGTATAAATACACCTATGCATGGAGATGTGCACCCCTTCACCCATGTATATGTTTTAGATATGAAAACCTAGTCAGCAATATAAGTGTTCTCGGAACTTTTTCAGTGAAATCTGCCTTAATTCACAGGCTTTTTGAATTTTATTCTGTTGTGCTTGTGAACATGTACACACATGTACATAGGTAAATACATACAAAAAGAATGGGAAGCATGTGCATATATGTATGCATATATAAAGAATGGGAAAAATGATATTTTAAAATTGTTAATTGTGGCAAGTGATTATGATTTCAAGAGTAATAAAGAAAGGTAAATTTTTATTAGGCACCATCTCAGCTAACAGAAATTGTACACGAGGATATGCTTCCCACTTCATCTGAAGTCTTTATCCATTATTCATATAGCTTTAAGACTGGAAATTCTTGATGTGAACAGAGGAGGTCTGTTCTGTTTTGTAAAGCTTTTCTGTAAACCGAGGAGAAAGCCAGCTGGCAAACACATGATTTGCTCTAATTCGTGTTTATGGAGTTAAGGCAAATGATTTTAAGAAAGCAAAGCGAGTTTCAGCTCCTACAGAACTTTACATCACAAAGCAAGCATTAAGGTGGGAGTTTCTCAAACATGAAAATAAAGCAAATGATGATATTTAGAATGGCAATTCAATTTCAGTGAAATTCAGTGAAAAGCACATTAGAAGGTTTTCATGCAAGTTGGCAAGGAATGTTGTGTGCCAGACACTGCAAGAGTGCATGCAGATTTAAATGTAATGTCAAAAGAGAAAAATCAGTTAACATTAAAGGTTATAATCAAATTGTAACATTAGCCTTTGTATGAATACAGTAGAAATGACAATTTCAGAAAATAAATTAACATCCCTCAAAAAAACCACTCCTAGAGTAGACTCCATATTTGGCAAAAGAACTTCAGAAGTTACTCAGATGAAATCAGAACAAAATATCTTACTTACCAGAAGTGAATTAGGTCGATAATTGTGAGCATATTCTTCAGAGAAGTACTCTGTACTGTGGTCCAGCCTTTGATGCCCTCCATATTCTGCAGCATCAGAATCCAGAAGAATTTTATACTTAAAAATTACTATTAAGGAACTATGCCAAGTTACTCTTAAATGAGAAATAAATCAAAGTAAAAAAAGTAGAAGAACTGCTGCAACACAATTCATCCTAATATACTCAATATAAAGCAAAAAAAAATTTATTGAGAAAACTTAAGAGTGGACTAATATACAGAATATTAGAAATTATGTGATTAACTAGTTTTAAAATGTACCATTAAATAAAATGGGGGGATTTGAATTGCATTTAGAAAGTTGCATAATTGTGACCATCAAAAATCAATTGGTGTTTAGCAATATTTTACAGTCTGTCAGAATCTGATCAAGTGTTAATGAGAAGAGCATATAGTTTTAGAGAAGAACACCCTACAACTCCTTTGAGAATTTTTCAGAAGAGTTTGAATTATTATAGCACAGAGGAACAAAAGAAAGCTTATATTTAAGAGAAGACCTCTTAAGAGACAAACATTCTCTGTCTGCAGTTGTTAAAATGAGGTGAGTTACTTAACAGTGTGTGCCAATGAGTTGGAATACCTGTACAGACACTTAAGAGATTCAAACAGATTCACTTAAAAAAAAAGATAAAATAATGTTGAAAGAAGAAAGTCACAAAATAAATAGATAAATAAAGAGCCAACACATATTCAAAAGTCAATTTCTTCTTATTTGGGACAACAAAAAATAGAATGTTTTAATTTTATGATTATTTCAGTATATTTGAATTTCTTGATTGAACATAATTAAAACATCTTTTTCCCTCCTGAAATTACAACAGAAAGCCTCAGCCTCCACTCTCCACGACTCAAAATATACAGAGAGGGTGCTCCATAATCCACAATCTGCTTCCTTACTTTTAAACCATGGAAGACTGTATTTTGCTAGAGCTTGTATTTAATAGGACTAGGGAAAACTGAAGCAACACTCAAGTCATAGAATCATAGAATAGAATCATAGAATGGTTAGGGTTGGAAGGGACCTCAAAGATCATCTAGTTCCAACCCCCCTGCCATGGGCAGGGACACCTCCCACTAGAGCAGGCCACATCCAGCCTGGCCTTGAACACTTCCAGGGATGGGGCATCCACAACTTCCCTGGGCAAAGTCAGTAGTTCTTAAATGGCTCTCATGCTTCTGTATTTACTCAACCTTTTGAAAACAGACCTGCTCAAAAATCTAAGGATTTTGATATTAACAGAACTGTTTTTAATTAAGGTTTTTTACACTTTCTATCAGATGAATTTAGGAAGTTTTCCAACTGCCAGTCTTACTGATTTAAATCTCTAGCCACAAAAAAAAAAAAAAAGATTGAAGTATGACATAACATAAAAAGTTGTGTAAACTAAAAGTAACTGCAAATTCACTCTGAAATACTTCCGTTCAGAAGATTGCACAGGTTTTGCTGACAGAAGGCAAAGAAAAATAGATGCACGTGAGGATAGAAGCAGAGCTGTCAATTAGCTATCAAATCACTAATGTTGAGAAACCCCTTCCCTGCAAGTATTTACAGCAAAATGAGAGGAAGACCCAGAACTGCCAAGTTAGTTGTTGATCTCTAGAGGGCAGGTGCCTGAAGGGAGAAACAGCAGATCACCACATTTGCTGGCAAAATCTTCTTGTTTGTTACTTTATTTAAAAAAAAAAAAAGCTAAAGAAAAGAGTTATGAAAATTATACTTTGCCAGCTTTAGTCCTCAATGCCTTATATGTGCACCACATACACACCTCCCTCACCCTTTATTTTATAAACACATTCAAATTACCATTCATTTGTTATCATGTACAACATTGAAAAATACAAACTAGAACTTCTAGTTACTCTCTCCAGTGCCCTTTCAAACCCAGCATCAGCAATGGCTGCAACTATTCCACCATATATTTTATTAATGTGGCAGGGGAATGTCTCCCTCAAGCATTTCACTCTCTGCTTCTGTGATCTACACTATACATTAAATTTAATAATTTATCAATGTTGCTGAAAGCCCTGACATCTTTAATGATTCCTTTAAAACTATTTACAGCAAATGCAATTGTTATGGCTATGCTAATTTTAAAACAATTTATCCCATTTCCTTAATCCAGGCTATAAAAGTATATCTAGCTGTGCTCTCTAGCAAAACAAAGTTAATATTCAGTGCCTCTCCACACCTCACAACATTGCATCCTTGGCATAAATACCATTAACCAGATCCTGAAGAATGGGATCAAAAAGAATTTGAAGATCTTCACAAATTAGATATTTCTCAGGGAAAAACAACTAGTTTGGTAAACATGCACGTTTGTCTTCCAACTTCAACCTCACAGAAAAGCTGCTTTTCACCTTTCAAAATTTTATGAGCATCTAGGTTTTGGAAGACTACTTCCATGAAACCGTCAAACAGTTATGCACTTTAATTAAGCACATAATAGAAATATTTTCTTTTTCAGTGGGGTTTCTTTTGTTTCACCGACAGAGTGATGGAAACACTAGCCTGTACTCTGACTGAAAAAAAAAAAAGGCCAATTTCTGTTCAGTTTGATGCTGAGACTAAATTTCCTAACCATTATTCTCCTTCCTAGTGGAGAGTAGCAAACGCAATGAACTCTTGTATAGACAGAGCTGGAAATGGAAAGGCTGTCATTATCTACTACATTAATTAATGAATTACTGTGCTTTTACAATGTTTTGAAATACAAATTTTAACGTATTTTTTTAATTTAATCTTATGCATGTTTAATGACACATAAAACACCACTAAGTAATCATAAAATAGGATAATTTATATTTTGTTCCTCAACCTTTACTATTGATGAAAGAATCCAAGTGCTATTTGTGGGGGTGATGGTCCAACATAATTAAAAGCTTTGCAGAAGAGAAGATAAGAATTTCTACTGACCAGTTGTAAAACAAGGTTAGGCTTACCGAATATTTATGAAGAAACTACTCTTTTATGTATGGTCTGGTTTCACTTACATAAACATCCACCACAAATCAAATATATTCAAATCCAGCTAGAAAGTCTAGACATAACTGAGCAAGATTGGACATATAGGAAGGGTAACCCAACGTATACAAAAAGACTACAGGTGATCTTGATGGTTTCATCTTCATCCTTTTGTAATCTGTTTTAAAATATCGGGATTAGGAATGATTATAGTTTTAATTTTTTGTGCAATCAAATGTTTAAGCATTCATACTTCTGGTTCTCTGATGCTTTCCAGCCACGCCCCTAGAGCATGGATGTGTATGTAAATATTTATTTTCTTTTTAACTCATAAATCAGACCTGATCGTAAATCAGGTCTCATTTTTCCACTGCACTTCTCTATATACAAAAGAATACCTAATAAAGATTTCATTTATATCTCACTAGCATTTCTCAGCTAAAAGCAAGAGGCTATGGTTCTGGCAATAAAGATGGGACAAAGATAAAAGTCCAGAACCAAAAAGTATCAACAATTGTGCTGTCTGTATACAGAAACTTTCAGAAAGTGAGTTTAGGCTAGAAAGAAAGATATGTATGAACAACAGAAAACATCGGAACACTTTGAAAAGCTTTTGATCTTTTAAGCAGCCTTGGGATCAGATGGCTGTCCTGAACCAGCTATAGGGGCAATGGTAGTAACACTGGCATGATTCCATGCCTAACTGAGCTGCAAGTTTCAACCATGCAACAAGATTAAATTTTACTCATTCTTATTACATCTACGTGGATTAAAAGATTTATTCACAAAAACACCTAAGGTACACCTGGATGCTTTGTTCAGGGTCTCCTGAGAAAGCTTTGGGTGTTTTTTTGCTTGTATAAACAAAACAACTTTCCCATAAAACCTTTTTCAACGTTTCCTACAGTAAATTCTTTACAGAAGCAGCTACAGTATATATGCGGTCATAGCTGCACACAGCATACAAAGACTCTCTTCTTAAGGCGGCTATATTTCATTAGACAGCTTCATATATTTACTTATTGTTCAAAATATACAAGTAAAAGCTGTATAAAAAACAAGAAATATTTAACTAGGGGATTTGACATAATATGTAAGAATGGTTTAGTGGTCATTTTGCCAGTGTCAGGCTAATGTAAAGGTCCCTTACAACCTAGGTGACTATGAAGATATCATGCTAATTTTCTCCAGGTGAATCCATTTCAATAAAAAGAAGAGAAACCCTCCCCCATTTCACTTTGAGAACTTCGTATATTCCCTAGGTAGGCCTCTTATTCAAGGGAAAAATTCAATTTTAATTAATTCAATTTAGGGTAGTTCATAGAATGTGTTAATTCACCATCTCTCTCCTCAAAACTGAAGCTGACTGTGTACGGAATTAGAGATTCAATGCGTGAAAGAGCAAAGTGCAATGAAGTGACTTACCTCTTGCATGCTTAGATGTACACATTGAACTGGGAGTATGGAGTCAGAGTCATGCTTACCTTCAGTGCAGACAGAAAGCAAGCACATACTGAACTTCCATCTACCTCATGCGTTCACTGGATTCTCATGTTTGATGTTTGGTTGTGATTTGTTGTTGGGGTTTGTTTTTTTTGTTTTTTTTTAACACTTACTCATCTTTAAGAACTTTACTGAAATAACACAAAAAACCTGCGGAAAGCTGCTCTTCAGGAATGGCACCGTTTAGAAGTTATAAGTTAATCAGAGAAGCGAGCTCACCTAGGCAAGAAAGGTGACTTTCACTTCCCACAAGAGTTTACTCACAGAAGGTTAGGGCACAGTATCATAAGTAAGCCTGAAGGAGAAAAGACAAGGATCACAAGTCATAGGATGGGAAAAACAATGAGTCAGTCTGGAAGGGACCTCTGGAAGTCAGCTACAGGGTCAGGCCAGATTGCACAGAGCTTTACCCAGTAAGGTCTTGAAAATGTTCAAAGACTGAGCCTGTAAAACCTCTCTGAGTAACACGTTCCAACACTTGCTTGACAGCAGCACTGTTTTCTTAGGAAAGGCTGTGCCCAGCTCTGGGAAAGAGTGCCCAGATGGAGAAGTCGCCAGGATGACAATGAAGATAACACATGATTTTCATGTACAAAGGCATTAGCTGGTTTGAAAAGTCAAAGGCAACAGTAAAGAGCCAGAGCCAAAGGAATATATTCACCCTACAGAAAGCAAGAACAGATAAGCTGTCCTGGAAACAATTTTCACTGCCGAAATACTACCTGTAAAATAAGAGATTTTGGCAATAAGCGAAGACAAGAAACAAAAGGAGAAAAATGAAAGCCTGGCACACCAGCAGCTGTAGAACTGACAATTGTTATTCTCAAGATGGATGGAAAGAGAGGGAAAGAATCCCAAACACCAGCAATTTCTCAAAGAAATCGATTCTGTAAAAAAAACAAGCTATGGGCACAAGCATAACTTATGAATTATTAATATGCACACAGAACAAGAAATATAGCCACAGATCAATATGGCTAATTAATGAACTTTCCATTCACCTCATATCCTAGAAAGAAGCCTAAAGAAAGTGAAGCTAGATTTTCAAGCTAGGAATAAAAGAATACACAGACAGTAACACAGAAGCTAAGGGGACACAATATATGCTATTAAGATACATTAAGGAAAACAAGAACCCAGTCATCAAATGCACCATAAACACAGAGATGATGAAGGGAAGTACAGCTGCAAGGAGGACTGTAAAGAGTCTGAAATGGTCAGGCCCTTTTGTTTTTAATAATTTTTGAATTTAACTGAAAAAAATAGTATAATTAATTTCAAGATGAAGGTTACCTTTGTTCCTCCTCTCCATGCACTCCTAATTTTGGAGAAGACTAAAGGGTCAACCTACTATTGAGAAAAAGCACATTAGAGAGTATTTGAATGAATTTTCTAATTAAATGAAACACTTGGTCTAATGAACTTCGACTCAGGATATTTGTTGAAGCCATTTAGCACTGAACTCACAACACAGTACTGAGGAGGAGGGGGATACTGTATCTTTTTGCTTCAACCAAATATGGATGCTTTTTGCTTAAACCAAGTATAAATTTAGATACATAAATCCATATAGCTTGGTAATCATGAACATCAAATGCTGATTTACTTTTGTGCCAAAATAACAAGCCTTGTTAAAAAAAGTGGGGGGATATATACAATTTAGCTTAATATTAATGAGATTTCCAACACTGCAGAAAATTTGTTTAACAAAAAACAGTCTGGGATCTAATGGAAGGGAAATTGTTCCTGAAATCTTTAAGTCCATTTCCTGTTCTTTCTCCTTCCTTTCAGCCATGTTCCTTTTGACTAGAAGAAAGGAGCTTTCCATATTGAATTTTTACTGCAGACAGGCCTTGGAATCAACCACTACCCCAAAGAAATGTCTAGTCAGTATTTAAAAAAATAAAAATGGAAAATTATGAATGGTTTCCTGTTCACATTCAAAATTGTATCTACAATCAGAGAACTAGAAACAACTGACCTAGATGTTGATTATTCATCTATCTCAAAACTGAAGCAAATTAGGCAGAAATAATTTGTTAGCTCAAGCTGCCTGTTTCTCATGAAAAAGCTTCTGAAAGAGCATAATTTATGAAGTAAAATTCCAGCATGAGGATAGAAATGTTTTTCTTTTTCCTTCACATAATGAAACAGAAATTGGACAATAGTATATGCCACTCTAATGGTTACACAGACTCATAGTGCTGGAAACCTGTGCTTTTTCCTACACAGATCGAAGATCCATTCCCACATTAGTGTGCTATATTTCTTATTCACACCTATTAACCTTAATGTATCAACTATCTTGAATGAATTTGGCATTTGGCTGATCCTAAATTAAGTCCCTTGTCTCCACGTGCTGGATACCCCCTGAATTCTAATAGGCAGGGACAGCTACATAACTGCACTTCAAAGCAGCCTGCAAAGCAGCCTCTTTGCCTTCAGCAATCGCATCCCAGTGACTCATTCAAGTGACCTTATTTGCTCATTAGAAGCTCTAGGTGCAGGTTGCAAATGTCAGAGAGCCTGAATTTATGTTATGGGTTTTGGTTGGTTTTTTGTTGGGTGTTTTTTTTTTGATTTTTTTTTTTGTTTCCCCCCAGAAAAGTTTATTTTTGCATTTTGATGATAATATTTGTGATAACTCGGGTCTCATCTAGCTATTTCTTATGAAAACTCTGACTTTATTCATCCTAAATTCATGCCAACAATAAGCATATGACGCTGGTATTCATTCACTCTAGCATTGCAAGGCTTTGCTATGTTATGCCATGTAAAAAATGGCAATATTTTAAACAAAATAACCATTTCTTCCCATGACATTTTTCTACTGCTTGCACTTTAGCAATATATGGCAACGTGAAATGTCAAGGCACAAATAGAGGCAAGCAAGTAGCGATTCATATTGCTCAACAACATTTAGAGACTTCCACACTCACATATAAAGTTAAGGTCTCAGTCCTTGAATGTCTTACACTAGGGTACATCATCGTAGAACAGAGCAACCCAGCGTCAAGGGAAATAAGTCAAGAGAGAAGACTGCAGTGTAAAAGAGAAGGAAAAACTAACTCCAAGCCAGCTGTGACTCTTCATATAGTTTTTGACTGGCTGACTGTTTTTGGACTTTTTCTGAAAGTCAGGAAAAGACTTTCCAAACCAAGTGGGACCAGGACTCTAATGGCTACTGACTAACACTTCTCTTGTGAAAGTACAATAAGGCTCGCTACGCAAACAGCCTACAAATAAAGAACACCTGAAAGAATAATGATATTTTCAATAAGATCAGAACAGAGGAACGAACACCTACAAAAGTGTAGGCCAGAGAGGCAGGAAGCTCTTTGTCTTTTAACATAGCTGGAAACTACATATGACAACAGCTCAGTGATACATATTACCACAATATACTAATAGGCCAAAGCCATCCACTTAATAAAGGCAAATTTAATGACAAGTGCTACATGCACTGATTTCACTAATTCAATTCATTAAACAAACTTAAACCTAGGCACTGAAAGGATCATCATTCCCAATATCATTCTGGTAAACTTTTTAACAGGAATTTTTAACTGCCTCACAGTATCGAATAAAAATCTACCAATTTCTAAGAAAAATCCAAACAGAATGACAACAAATTCTTGTTTTTACGTATTTCTGCCTCATGTAAAAGTTCCAAAGGGATCACAAAGAATTTCTTTTAGAGTGGAGAAATAATTCTGAAGATTTAGTGTCACAGAGGATGCTTAAGGAACTTCTGTAACATGATTCTGCTTCTGAGCTTGTTTTCAGAGAAGCATTTCAGTGATTCTCTGCATCTTCTCAGTTCTAATGCCAAAGTATCAGTTACACTTATATAAAGTACAAGCTTAGCTTTCTCCTATTCAGAACAAAAATGAAAAGTTTAGGTATGCTTAAGGTGTTTACAGAAAACTTATTATCCAAAGACTTTGCTAGCAAGCAGTACTAAACAGAAGTGAGATTTCTATGGTGTGTATCTGCTTAAGTATATGTATTGTACAGAATTATTTGCATCTTCAGAATTCAAGATACTGAAAAGAAGGTTCCTTCCTTCAGACAAAAAAAATCCAAAGTTAAATCAGACCAAGAGCCAGTTGGCAACAGTTATGTTCCAGAGGATTTTCTGGAAAATTCCAGAATTTTCCCTGGTTCAGGCATTTAACTGCCACAAAATAAAATGAATAGGGGAAGGATCACAGAATGGCAGGGGTTGGAAGGGACCTCTGGAGATCATCCAGTCCAACCACACTGGCAAAAGCAGGTTCACCTAGAGCAGGCAGGAGAGGAATGCACCCAGGTGAGTTTCAAATATCTCCAGAGAAGACGACTCAACAAACTCTCCAGAGAAGGAGACTCCACAAACTCTCTGGGCAGCCTGTCCTAGTGCTCTGCCACACTCAAATTAAAGAATACTTTCCTCGTGTTGAGACAGAACTTCCTGTGTTCCAGTTTGTGCCTGTTGGCCCTTGTCCTGTCGCTGGGCACCACTGAAAAGAGTCTGGCCCATCCTCTTGACACCTGTCCTTTGACATTTATAAGCATCGATGAGATCCCCTCACAGTCTTATCTTCTCCAGGCTAAACAGACCCAGGTCTCAGCCCTTCCTCATAAGAGAGGTGCTCCATTCCCTTGATCATCTTTGCAGCCCTCTGCTGGACTCCTTCCAGTAGTTCCCTGTCTGTCCTGAACTGGACAGCCCAGAACTGGACACAGCACAGCAGATGTGGCCTCCCCAGGGCAGAGTAGAGGGGGAGGATGACCTCCCTTGACCTGCTGGCCACACTCTTTTTAATGCACCCCGGAAGACCTGTGGCCTTCTTGACCACAAGGGAATAGTGCTGACTAATGGACAACTTGTTGTCCTCTAGGACTACCAGGTCCCTCTCCGCAGACCTGCTTTCCAGCAGGTCAACACTTAACTTGTATCAGTGCATGGAATTACTCCTCTCTAGGTGCAGGACCCTACAATTTGCCAACCTTCATCAGCTTCCTCTCTGTGCAACTCTCTAGCCTGTCCTCACTGAATGGCAGCACAGCCTTTGGTTGTAGAAAAGGTGATTTTTCATTTTGGGAATATTCTGTATTTGAGATTCCTAAATGAGAACACTAAATTAAGAGAACTACTTCCTCTGATACTTGCAAACCACACAATGCTGTAAAACCAGACAGATGCTTCTTTTACCACATGAACAAGGCTCTTGGAGCTGAAGATGCGCTGTGTTTCAAAGAGAATTAAGAGCAGCAGTAGTGTTTAGAGCTGTCTGCTCCTGCCAGAGGCAGCGGAACATGTCACACACTGAGGACAGAGAACCACAAAATCCACTGTTTGCTTGAGGCAGGAGGGATTAGTCAGACAAAGCACCTTAACAAAAGCAAATACACTGTTCGTAACTGGCAGTTCCATTAGTAATAAAAACTTCAGTTTAGTGAATAAAGAACTAATATGGATCTTTATGCTCTAACAATTTAAACTATATATGATGTAAATAAAATTATACTGCACATACTTAAGAGACAAGGATGTGTACAGATACTAACATATTAAAATATGATATAAAGTGCAAATATGAAATATTATCTGTATACCTTGTTCATATCACGTTTGTTTTGGACACATTTGCACTGTTATGTTTCAGTATAATTTTCAGTGAACCAAAATAAACAAAGGATGTAAAAAAAAAAACACCGTCTTATCCTCTACTAAGTGAAAAGGAAACATCTTCCAATAAGTTTCTGCTTACACTTAAAAAAAAAAAAAAAAAAATGTTTCTGATCAAGATGCAGTAGAAAGTTACTTCAATGCCCCGAGTAAGCTAGCAACAGACCAACTTACTGAAATCCAACCAGGCCTTGATTTGCGAAGTAAACGCAGTGAAAAGAAGATTTTGCAATTTGTTCCAGAAGAGCTACTGTACAGCAGCCTCAGCTGAAAAGGGAGTTCAGGATTCTATACAAACAGTAAATGCCTAATTTATAAGGAGAAAGGAGATACTGGTGCTATAAAATAGATATATGAAATATTTTTTGAAATGACTGAAAAATTTAGTGTTGATAAGAACCAAAAGGCTGTTTATATTAAATATTCTGTCAACAGACTGATCATAAAAATATTTCTATAAAGAAAGCCCAAGAAGTTTCAGAAGTGCCTTAGCACAGCTTAGTCCCATCTTAGCTGTAAGTGTCAAGGAGTAGGATTTTTGCAACAATGCGTGCAGTGCATTTACAAATGCAGAAAAACAATAGCTAGTTATTTAATTCCTTTAGCACAAACCAGAAAACAAAATCAGGAAGACAGCCTCATACATAATTGCAATTAAATACATGCCTGAAGACATGTTATGGAAAAGAGAAAAAAATAAGTGACAGAAGTTATTAAGAGCGAGAATTTTTGGAAATATTTCTTAAGTATTTCCGATAACTGAATCTCTAGTATCCTTGAAATAGGCAGAAAGTGAACAACAAAATGTGGTTTGGATTTAACTGTATCTGTGTATCAGAGCAAAAAACTCATGCTAATTCTGTAACATGCTGTAGTCCTTAACAATGAAGTTACACCTTTTCTATATGTAGAACTCGAAGCATTTCATAGAAGAGAGATGAAGAGCAGTAGCACCAACTTAAATGAGTGGATACCTGAACACTATGATACTCAAGTACTGGTATCTCCCAACACCAGATTAAGATTTTACTACTCTTTACTACTACTTCTCCCTTTTCCAAAAGTTTCAGTAGCAGCACAGAGGTGAAGGCACTGAAGAAGGTGGGTTTGACCTGATGTTTCTAAACCACAATCTTGCTAAGGCCTGAGATCATGCAGGTCATATCAATGGTGATCAAGAGTTAGAGTAATAAGATGCTACATGAACAAAAGCACATAAAATACCACAGGAGTTTACTGAAGTTGATAATAAATAAAAAGAGAGTAGGCCACAAGTTTGGAACTGCAGTGCTTTTACTGACTCATGAAGATTCACTAGGTTCTGTTTGTCAAAGCACTTGAAACAAACTGAATTTGGGCAAACAAAATTCCTCTGGCAAGTTAGCGTTATTTTTCTTCGATCTTCCTCAGTGCTAAGAATTACCAGTCAATTACTCAGGAGTAATAATTTACCACTTCTCAGCTGAGCTAAGAACACATTCTCAGTCGACCTAATTATAAGAGAGAAATTTTAAATCTTCATCAGGAATGTTGTAAACTAATGTATTTTCCTGCGTGATTCTGTGCACAGCCTCGTCATGCTGTGGTCATTTCTGCGGCTTATTTAACAAGTAGAAGTTACTTGCTGTTACATGCCTCAACATACTTTCAAAAAACCAGGCATCACAAGGAAACTAACACAATCTTTAAATCACTATTTCTATTTTTGTGTTCCAGAAAATGGTCTCTTACGAAGAAGGCAAATTTATAAGTTTTTTTTTGCTGTACACTAAGAATTAAAGCAAGACTATACTAATGACAAAAACGTGGTTTCTTACCTTTTAAATACAGTTTGCATTCATATCAGAAAAATAAAATTAGTTTTTAACTTCTAAAGCTTTTCTGTACAAGAAATACAGTAAAGAAAAGGATATTTTCCTGGAGTTTCAATACCCACTCTGTAGTCCACATAACTTTGATACGGATGGAAGTTGAAAATAAAAATGAGACCTGCTCTCTCAAACGCTATGACCTTATTGGATTCATGCTTTTCACTCACATAGGCCTAGGAAAGAAAAAAATAAAAATTCAATCCTATAAAACATTTTATTTCCAAATGAATTAGCCAAAAAAAAAAAAAAAAAAAAAACATTTCAAGTAAAACAGTCAAAGATTCTAACAACATAGATAAGGGCATTAACAGGCAAACTGAAATTGTTTACCTATGTACTGTCATATAAAATTTTTGATTACTAAACCATGGCTTACTTTTTATAATGCGATGTAAAGTTAAAGAGATAGAAGCATGTTAGGTATACAGCACTTAAGATTCTTGCATAAAGATTGGTAATGTGGTCTTTTTATCACACTTTATAAAATATGGATCCCATTTATCAAATCAAACGTTCAGTCTATTTTTCATGGAGATCTGCATCACATCTAGTAATTTAGAAAATGAAGCACTGGATTTTTTTTTTGTTTCTGTTTTATAAAATCTGTGTGAGAAATAGCTTTGATAAGCCACATTAAACTGCTGCACATACCACCTTTGTTCTATTTGCTAAAGCCATTAATAACTAGACAGCCATTTAAACAAAATTCCTTAAAGCGGATTACGACTAGTATGAAATAATTAAACACTGAGAAATTATAAGAATTGAGTTGCTTTGATAATAAGTGTAGTGCAATATTTGGGTTAAAAAAAAGGCAAATAAAAAAGTGACAGGTTGAAGACTGGAAGACTATAACTTAGACAATACCCTACTGAAAGGGTTTTCTCAGTAACAGAGTAATTATTTGTAGAGAAGTAAATCATCAGAACAATTTACACTTTCCCAAAGCAATCCTTGGATTGGATTACACACAATTTTATAGTCTGCTTTATCCAATCTGCGGTAACTAAATAAAAATAGCAAAAATAATAGGAAAAGGGCTTGCTATGAAGCTAAAAGGAGACTGCTTCAGATTTCTATTATCTGTGGAAGATATTTCAGTGACATGTTTTGACAACTTGAAATATATGGTGGGGCATAACGCGGTGCATAATAAAGTGCTGTTTAAAATTTCTGCATGCAAATTTAGCATTGTTGTTATTCTGAACACGTACCCAACTGGTGACTAAAAACTTATCATTTAGTATATAAAGCTTACCTGGGGAGATGCAAGCCAGCCAAATCTTTCCTCCAATTTATTCATATCTCTATCAAATGCATTTAGGAATCTATAGCGAAGAAGATGATCCTCAGTAAGATTAAATTGTCTTCTGGCATAGTGGTAGCTCTCATTATTCCCTTTTCTGGGGAAGTCAAGCCATTCTGGATGTCCAAATTCGTTACCTGTATTTAAAAATATTAAGGATCTGTGAAATCACATGCTAAAATTACACAAAAACAGCAAAATGTAAAATACATTAAAGTATATATCCTTTCTACAAGTTTTACATTCCAAAGAATAATTCTCCATATATAAATCGGTAGTTTTATTATTAAAAAGTCTCCCAGAACTTTCATGCTTGTTAACGGGTTTGTTTGGCCAATAAAAATATCAGAGCAAAATACCCATGGACTCCAGTATAAAGTGGTGAATGAATTATAACCTCTATGCTACCATGCATCTATGCATAAAAATTTCTCATTCCCATCCCTTAGTAAGGGCAACAGAAACTCAGTTAACCGGGATACATGTTTTAGAGTCACTATGAAACCTGAAAACATCACTTCAACTTGGAAATCCATTGTTTTAGAGCATTTAACAGAAATCAGTGCTATCATTCACATAACCAGAGACACAGAAATCTCCCATTTTATCAGTTAAACTTCAAACAATCAAAGCACCAGTTGGATGCATTTTGACTGCTTTTTTGACTTTTTTTATCCTGGCTAAAAATAGTGCTGTCATTGTTTCCAGTGGTATAAAGATAACTGTTAAAGATGACGACTTGAATATCAGTTCTTCATTTCCTAGAAAAATTCAAATAAAGATATCCTAGTTCAAGTAGCAAGCTCGATTATAGAGAGTAAAGCACTATGCTTATTGATGATGCATTCAGTATTTGATACTGAAAACAAGCGACTTCAGGGGCGTGACATCTCGAGGATCTAACAGTATGCATCAATTCATCAACCTTGCAAGGGGAGCTCCTTTTCCAAACATAACACTCAGCATCATAAGCACAAGAGACACAGTTCAGGCTGTGATGAGGCATGTTTGTGCGCTGGATTCTTCTGTGTGCCCACCAGTTCAGGTCCCTTTGTGTGTATGCAAACGCCATTGTATTTCAATTTAGTTTTCTATAGCAGTAATGCTTCACAAGTTTGCCTGTCTCATCATGATTATCTAGCCCACACAACTACTGAATAGACTTCACTTTAAGAAAAGGAATAGGTTTATTCAGACTAAGATCACACTCCATTAAAGAGAAAAAGGTGTAATTTAATCAAGAAAAGCTTAGCTTCTCTTACGTAGACTCTCTGAAGCAAATCTCAGCTGTCAAAGCTTAAGATTTGCAGCAATGCCTCATTTGGGACTCAGTATTTTGAATTACTTCCATGTATACAAAGTTGTATTATTTCATATACTGTCATTGTTACAGTTTGAGACAAATCCAAGATAGACTTAATGGTTCTAACTCGTGCTACAACCCACTGCCTAGCAGCCTCTCAGTCATTTTGGACTATTCATCTCACACAGGATTAAAATGTTGAAAGTAAAACATACATTTCAAAGCTTACGATAGCTGATTTATCACAAACATTTCAGAGATTACACATAATGCCTACTCACCATAAAACAGAGACAACACTACCAGGTACACCACTTACGTATGGGAAGGAATATAATCAAATTTAAGAGGGGTTTATTTATTAAAAAAAAAAAAGAACGTAATATTTCTACAACCAGTTACTCAAGTTTTGTCAATAAACTGGAGTTTCGTGGGCAGACAAAGGGCAGGGATGCTGAGAGAAGGCAAGTGTTGTTTCCTGGATGGATACCCTGCATGTGCAGCCACCATCTGCTGTCTCACACAGTTGGCGCAGCCTGGAAGGCCCGGAGGATATGGCCACAGCAGTGACAGCTATGAATTTAGATTTTCAAAGTGATTTTTGTGTATTTCCATGCTTCACGGGAACAAAGAAACGAACAGAGAACAAAAGAGAAAGGCTGCATATATATTTAGGAGAATCCTTCACAGTGGTATCCATTTTGTAAATGAACTGACAAGTTGTAAATTAAATTTCCCATTCAAAAGCTAAACCACTAAATTTCACATTCAGCTCAAAACCAGAGACAAATATAAAAGAATCAGAAGCACAGCAGGACTTTGAAAATGACCTTGGAATAATGCTGGACTGAGCTCTTAAACTATGCTAACAATACGGTACAGAAAATGAGGAAGATATTTCTACAAAACAGACACTGTATCTTACCAAATTCAATATTCTCTTAAGAGCTGGGCAAGGTATTACTTTCCTTTGTGATCTGCACGCTATTGAAAAGATAGACTACATGAGATAGGTCAGTTAAAGACAGCAAAAACCATCAGAAAGACAGAGATGATGTGTATCTTGAAAAGATAGCAAAGGAAATCTTACCTATTTGTTCAAGGAAAACATAAAAATGGGGGAAATGAGCAATAGAATAGCAAATAAATTAGACTAAACTAGCCCATCATTCCAATAGAGTATTTCACCGAAAGTAGAGCACATCTCCTTTGTGTTTATACCATATGCATAGCACTTCCCCACGCCACTCATTTTGTCTATTTCCCCATCACAGTAACTAGTGTTATTGGAATGCTGTTTTGTTGTTTGGCTTTTTTTAAAAAAAAAAAAAAAAACAAACAAGTACAGCAAAATACAGAAGCAATGTTAATTTCCTAACCATTACTAATGGCCATTAAGAAAAAAGGTTTTTAACAAAGTACAGCAACTTGACAGAAGGCTAAATTGCTTGTAGATGTCAGAAAAGCACGGTGAAGTTCTAAACGCTGCTCACATTTTAAACTTGTTTCTATGGGCACCTTCCAGAAAATGTACTTGTGAGCCTTTTGTACATGTTCTTTAATTTTAAAAGGGTCCCTTGATTTATCTTCACGGAACGAAAAACAGATTAATTATGACAGAACTAATTCAAGTAGGCTTTTTTCGTTGTTTTTAAGATGTGATATAGGGAAAAGGAACTAACATTTACGATACCAACAGGCCTTCCAATAAACTCCTGAGAGTGCTTCCATACTTGAGACGCATTAAGGTTATGCATCTTTTACCAAAAAATACGTCATACTATTTTTTTCTTAATTTCTATTTTTTCCTAGTTTGACTTTACAACAATTGAGGGGAAGGTCCAGAAAAGGGAAGGTACAGTTAACTGACCAACACCTAAGTCTAGAGATAACTAATGGTACCTGTGAAGCAGGCACTGCCCCCTTCCCCATGTTCCACTTCTCATTTCTAACAGAAGTCATCAACATTCACTTCCTGATAATTGTGAAAGCCTCTAAGCATAGAAGTACTATTGGGATTTCTTTCCCTGTAATTAATTTGCTGTTTGATGTAAAGGTTCAAACTACAGATTGACAAGAAGCCAGCTGCTACAAACGATGCAAATTAAGACAATGGAACTAATGTGGGGGAGGCAGAGAACAAAACTGAAATTAACTGAAATTTTGATTAGAGAAACAAAACAAAGACAAATCATCAAAGTTCAATGCATACTAATTTTATCTAGGAATTAGTTCAAGTTCGCTATTTCCTACATATGTGCATATTGGACAACTTTGCTACGTACAAGATTTCAAGATCACAAATCCAACAACTAAATTAACTTTCTATTACTATAATGAAACTTTACACACACATCACACATTAGGCTAGAAATGCATTTATACCACAAAGTAGTTATGCTGATGATGATTACTTTGAAGCTGTGCCCCACAGGTCATTAAACTTTCTTGATCTCTCTTCTTTAGACATCTTTACTAGCAATTCTGTCTCAAAGAATCAGGCTAAGCAGAACTGAAGGCGTATTTAAAAGATGCAGCAGGCAGTGTCAAGAGATGCCTATTGTTTTGATTTGTTTGTATTTTGAATTAAGTATGACATTAAATTCTTTAAAAGCAGTTAAAGCAAGTAGTTTATTTGATAAATAAAAGGTAAGAAATTTAAATAGGTGTATAAGGTGAACAAGTTTTTAAACTAAGACAGGACACATTGGGAAAGAATTTCAGCAGTTCCACCACAATGTACTCCTATGAAAGTAAGTAGAGTCATGCCAATTTACACCATCCAGATAATCAGCTCATCCAGGAGCTGTAACTGATTTGAATTTAACTTCACTACCTTTGTGAACAATAATGACAATGCAACAATCTGCAGATTATAAATAGAAACAATGTAAGCCAGATCTAGATAGCATAAGATAATTTTCATTATTTCAAAAAATAATTATTTCAAACAATTAATCTGCATTTTCCCTTGTTGTGAAGCTCTTGGATATTAAGCAGTTCTGATACTTCATATTTACTCATGTTTGTACCGAATGTTCTTCAGGTCCTTAAGTAATTAAACTTAACATTCAAACTACCAAAACCAAATAAGAAGCTCTATACTGCTTTCAAATTACAAGACAGTGAGCTTCATTACAAGCATTCATTTAATTTTGTAATCCATGCAACAATATGATAAAATGAAATTCCAAATGGACTCCTGTTGAAACACTCAGGGTGGATGACTTTGAGACCTTCATGTTTTTTTTATCTCTCCAGCACTAGTATTCAATGACATACTGGTCCTCAAAACAGTAATAAAAATCAATTCAAGCAAACAATTCTATTGAAATTCCTGTATAAAACCTAGGCTACAGGAAACATCACATATGAGAAAGTGGTAAGAAGAACTATCAGTAAAATCAGTTCCGTGAGAAAAGTATTTTTCTCCAGTTTTCTGAAAATATCAGATGTTTTCTACTTCCAACCTATAACAACAATCAGGATAAACATCCTATTTGTTTTGAAACTCGGATCTTCCATATCTCCTAGGGGAAAAGGGAAGGGATGCTTAATCTTACCTGAATTAAAGTATCAAAGAATGCATCTCCTCTGGTGTGATAGTCATGAAAAACCATAAGCATGCCTCTAGCGTATCAAAGACATAGGAAAGTATTGAGTCCTTAATATAGTTACCATAGGTCACACCAGGGATTCAGTACTCTATCCACTATAGCTGACTAGAACCACCAGGCCAGCTACAGAATGAAGTTTTGAGGAATTTCCTGAGATGTCTGACTTGTCACTTGAAAAAGAGATCTTTCAGTTTATCTAGAAAGGTAGTTTCTTATTTTCTACCAGAATAACATTGATTTAATTTATATAGCACTAAATGACGGCTTCTGTTATAATGACTTTCTGCTTTTAGAGCCTCTCTTTTCTTCTTTAGTTCTTCTCCATCTCAATCGTTATCAGAGCAAACAGTTTGGAAGTATGGCTTTGACACTATTTAGGTATGACATTCCAAGTCCTATTTCTAAGATGTCAGTAAACCCTACTGAATCAGAATTAAATGTCCATTTAGTCCACTGTTTCCAACAGTGGCCAAAAGCAGGTGCCTACAAAAGGACTGAAGAATACAAGCAGCATGAATAATGATGCCTCTCCAACACACTCCACCAGCCTCCCCATCTGACCTGAGAAATCCCAAAGAAAATGATGGTGGACCTCCCCAACATCATAAGGACCAAACTGCAATACTAACTGCAATTTGTTCCAAATTCTATGATTAATTCTTGAAACTTTGAAGAAAATTGAGAAAAAAAATCATATTAAAAACCTTCATGATAACTAGCAATAAGTTTTCAGAATGTCAGCCTTAGATATATGAACCGCAGTGTTTTGCTTTTTGATAACTACTGGTAGTTGTGAAACTTTCTGTATAATACTGTTTCATTTAAAAAAAAAAAGAAGCATGTGTTGAGGAATATCAACCCTGGCAAAACCTTCATTGGGACAATATACTCCCCATCTCTTGAAACTTTCATATTAAAAACCAAAAACTGGCTTACAAAGAAACCACTTATGGATTCAAAGAGTTTGGGACCATAATTGGGATATAAGCGACCTGCTTGTTATGATCCTGGAGATTCTGCAGTTGGTGTTCCTCCATTCTTGTAAACTTATCTGTCTACAAGTGGTTTGAATAAAATTCAAAACATTTCAAGAACTCTGAAAATTGGTTTATATTCTTACTTCCTAAGAAATGAAAATGTAGAATTTTTCTAATCAGGAAGAATAAATTACAGCATAAAAAAAATTTACAAAGCTGTGCGTATATAAACACATTATTGGTGACATGTACCAAAGATTTTAGCAATGGAAAATTTTATAACATTGCTTAGCAGGAAAATGTTAACTTTAGTATGATGAATATAACTACCAGGTGTTTTATTACTTTTAGTACTTTTTTTAAAAGGGCATTTACTGGTTACTGACCTTTTCTCCTCCAAAAGAGATGCCTCTGTAGTACATAGCACTTGCAATAAATGCCTTCTTGTCAAAGCAAACAGATCAGCTTTATTATTCCCTCAGTCATTAAGGCAAACAGGCACAGGTTAATACAAACAAATCATCCAGGAAAGCAAACATTCTGATATCAGACACATTGTTTAAATTCAAGAGGCTTCATAATTCACCATTTCATTTTTATAGAAGCTGACAAATGCTTACCAAGTCTGTGCACTTGTGAGATAGTATATTAACCATTAAAAAGGCCAGTAGTCTGATCTTCCTATTTTAATATACCGTCCATTTCAAATCACATCATGCTATTGCTTGGTACACCATCAGTCAAGCCTAGATAGAAAAATCTAATTTGTACAGTTAATTTTCAAAGGGATGCTGTGCCTATAACCTTTAGTCTAACCTGCTGCACAGAAGCAGGATAAAGTAACACGGGGAAACTGACCCTGCCTCAATGCAACTGGTTGCACTGAAGGCACATTTAAGTCCTAAGTAAGAGCTTACACCATAACTGTTGCTTTGTATTCTTACTTTTTTTTTTTTTAGTCTTTTTTGTGTGCAAGTACCTTGAAAAAAAATGAATAAGAACTATAAATGCATTGGGGTATTTGGCAGACACATAATAGAAGTGCTAAGTCACTTCAAAATTTCAAGAGTTTTAAAAATATTTCAATAGATTTTGGTAACATTTAAGCACCTCTTCAAAAATGGTTAAAATTAAATACAATTTTCTGGGTTGTGGTATACTAATAAGTGACTTGCTTCTCTCCAATTCCCCTTCCCTATAAAAGTTGCTCTGTCTTCACTCATTTCATACTGATGTTAAAAAGTTGGAGTTATCGTTCTGTAAAATTTTATAGTGCTGATAACACAGTTCCAAGTTCTTAAAGGAGATAATTTTCCAACTGTTCCAACAAAAGTTCCAACCATACTAAACAGCACTGTTTAGTCCTCATATTTCAAAGCTATACCTCCCTTTTGTCAGATCAATTACAGAAAAAAAAAAAACAAAAACAAACCAGGTGACAAGAAAACAAGCAATGCTACTCAGAAACACCAAGTCCATATTTCTGTATTAGGAAGGACTGGTTGGCTGAGCTTGCTTACATAGAGGAATAGCCAGGCACAGGCATAGTGGACAGACCACAGCATTGCTTAGCATAATTTACATCGCTTTTTGATGGAAGCAGAGCATGATGATTATGTCAGCATGTTTGTATTTACTAGAGCTATATTTACACAGGAAAATATATTTATCTGGAATAAATTTTTTTAATCTATTTGTAGTGTTCCATCAACAGTATTCAATGAAATATTAGTGGTGCCACTAATAATATTTTTCAGGTCCTAGGGGCAGATTAGTGTTTTCCCTTGAATGCTTTAGTAAGCAGAGCCAAAGAGTTTCTGCAGTTCATACTAATTGACCATGAGAAGTCATCTAGACTAGAAGGGACCCTGAGAGGATGCTTATTTTATTAACCTACTCTTTGAAATTTTCAGTCCTGAAAACTTACATTTCAACACCCCTCCCTCAGTGTAGAAGAATATATTTCAAACTTAAAATTTACTCCATGCTCGGGTACAGTATTTAAAAACCTGAGTATCAATGTAAACTATTTGTGTTGCTGTTACAGTAAAACAGTTTCCATGTCATGATTTACTATTAGCTGCATCTTGGTAAAAAAAAAAAGACTGACTTGGATACTGTGACATTTCTACTATGCTTTACGTGTACATGCACAGTATCTGTTATTTAGTTAACCATTTTCAAAAGTTCATTAAAATATTTAGGAACAGAAATATTCCACACCACATTGCAAAGGTTCAAAAAAAAAAAACAAAAAACAACAACCACCACAAAACCAACCAAACAAAAAAACCCAACAAAAACCCCCCAAAAAACCCCCCAAAACCAAAAAAAACAAAACCAACCAAAACCAACCAACCAACCAACAACAGCAAAAGCCAGCAAAACCATACAAAACCTATGACAAGAAGTCCAAAACTTCATCCTTTAATTTTGAAGGAGTATATAAAAAAATGTTAGTGAAAGAAAGAAAACGTAAACCATGGAAAGAGACCATTTGAATAGTATTTGATACATAGCAAAGTTAAAGCTTTTCATATAATGGAAATCAACAATGAAAATTTAAGTAGTTCAGTAATATTCTGTTCTTGCTATAAGAACAAATCTACTTAAGTACACATTTGTAATCAGCACAAAATAAGAAAGTTTTAAATGAAAGTTTAGAGTGATTAAAAAAAAAAGCAGCTCAGAAGTAGAAAAAAACCAAAACAAACAACAAAAAGTCCACAGAAAGGAATACACAAGTTCCGTTCCACAGAACTGGCACCCTAGGCACCCTATCACTTTATCAAGTGGGAAAAAATCAAGGGGAAAAAAAATAGACAATTTGTGAAAGGAGCACGATGAAGACTGTAAAAATAGGAAAAAAGTGGATAGCGAAAATTAGAGTAAAAGTTGATAGACAAAACAGAAGAAGGTGGATTGTGAGAAGATGTGCAGGTTATGGAGAAGTCATTTGAAGAAGAGATATCAGGATAGAGAACTGGGTGATAGTGAGAGACAAAGCAGAGCATCAGAATGACACCGTTTAATAACATTAAATGGTCTTGTCTGTGGTTGGAGAAAGACAGAGAAATAGCAAAAGTATGCTTGCATAAGGGAAAAGTCATGTCCAAAAAGATACTTTTTGTTACTTTTTGTTCTAAGTTAGGGCTTTTTTTTTTTTTTTTTGCATATGCACAGACATCTACCTTATTCCTACTAGCCTCATTGCAGAAAGCCTAACAACACAGTCTTCAGAAAGGTAAAAAATGCAGAGAGAACATCAGCTCTCTTGTCTTCACACACAACTCAAATGCACAGAGTCCACCTGCAACTGCCATATCATCTATTCTGGGTAATCAGCTCCTTCCTTTTATATACATCATTACATGCACTACAAATATTTATATCTACATAACACATACTTCATACACAGAATTGATGCAACAAGGAAACAAAAAGGCAGATAAGGCACTAATTGGGACCTCCTTCTACTGCCCACAAATCAGGCTGGTCATCCTTATGCCAAAGAACAAATATAATACAAAGTCTTGCTTTCTTGAAACAGTACAAATCAGCCACCAGAACATTTCTGGTTGCAGCTCTGAACCTCTTCTTAACTAACGTCTTCAAGGAAGAAGTACATTCCCAAGATTCTTCCTAGAATCATGTATCATTGCTTTCAGCCTACATTAAAGCTTCCTTTTGCCAGCCATCTCCTGCCCTTCATCTGAGACTGACTAAACCCCACCACATGGAGAATGTGTTTATAAACTTCCTGTAGACATCCGTTTTAAAACCATTTTCTCAAGACTTTCATACAGCTTACACACCTCATGTGTCATTATTTTCGGTGGACCTGGGCACTTGCTGAGGCATTTTGAAAAATAGAATTATGTGGTTGTGGTAAAAGCCTTTGGTAAGGCACAGCATCATACTGCTAGCTACATCTCCTTTTCCTCAAAGAGATGGAAAACAGCAAACAGCCAGTAGAGCAGCTGAAGCAAGTAGTACCTGAGCACTGAGGCACAGTTCTTAAAGAGACTTACCTCTGATGTGCTCAGTCTCAAGGCTGTGGCTGCCAGTGTTAGATTCCTCCAATGTAAAAAACCAATCAAAAGCATTTCTAAGTTCAAATATCGGATACGTTTCAATGTAATTAAGGAAAGAGAGTTATTTGTATTCTGAATGTTACACGACTCGTGAATTTTGAAGGCACAAGCAGTATTCTGTTTGCAGGACTTGGCACTGTTTCAAAGCAACCTATTACAGTAAATGTCTCACCACTGTGAGCTTACATATGCACAAATACATGTATAAACCTAAAAAACCAATTTTTTATAAAAATGTAACCAAATGGTCTATTTGGTTCTAAACACAATTCTACACAACAGCTGAAATCATAGGTGTAACTAATATACAACTTGAGCCATACTTTACATATGCAAGTATATTTGCTTAAGAGTTAGTTGGAACAAACAGAAAAATGCTAAAATCAAGCAGAAAAATAGCTACAGAGCTAGGTTTATTGTATGTGAGCTAGTCCCATTATTCTGGAACATTTCTAGCGTGTAACATTCTCCCCATAGAAGACTCTGCTGCAACAGTGACCATGCTATCCATGCATTTTTCAGCAGTGCACTCATCAACATTTTGGATGTGCTACCTGCCTGCTTTCCCCTCAACCTCTTAGTGAAAATACACATATGACAGTAGATCTTATCGTTGTTTTCAAATGTGTGCTTTCTAGATTTAGATGACGGTAGCCAGGCTGAAAACATAGCTTGCACTTCAAACACAAGGTATCAGTGTTGTAACAGCCTTTAATTGAGAGGCTTATTTCCTATCCCTGATTGCATTTCATTGATACCTATTCCTACAATCACCTGCTTCACTTATAAAGTTACCCTGGAGTTGGAGAAGCTTATTTGCAAGCGTGGTCCTTAGCAGGTCATTCAGACATGTATCATAGAGCACATCCTAGCATTACACTGTGAGGTATGGAACAAAGGAGAAAGTTGTGCAGAGATCCTGAAGAAAGAGCAAGAGAGAAAACTGATGTATTTGCAATAGATGCCAGCACATCTCATCACGATATGCTGATTGGCATAGAAATTTTCTGTGCTTAAATAGTCCAGGGTTTTACAGTCCCGCTCAGTTCTGATGAATATTTAATTAACTGATTTGCTGTGAGAGAAATGTAATGCCTGTATAATTAGGTCTGGACATAGTTTAGTCTCCAAGAAATTGTAAAGCTCAAAGGCCTTCTCCGAGTCCTTGGACAAAAAAACCCCAAAACCCCAAAATGCAGAAATGAGCATGCAAAATAAAAGTCGATACCCTAATCTCAAAATAAAAGTTTATAGAAATAAAAGGAGTACAAGATTTGATATAAACTAATAACACTCTCATGCAGAAAATTAGCAGAGGATTTCACCACACTGAAGTATGAAAAAACAGTAAAACGTTTCCAAAATAAAGCCATATATCACATTTAATAAGAAACTTTTTACATTAAAAATCCTTTCAGGTTCCTAACTCAGCAATTAAACATTATGGCAACATACGTCAAAGAAGTTTTTGAACATATTCACATCTTCAAATTACATACTGTTTAGAAAACACAGATCAGTAAAACACAAACATATTTCCAAAGCGTTCATTTGAGAGTTTTAATTATGGAGTTTGACAATACCACTCCAACATAATGCACGTGGTGCTTGGCTAGTAAATCCAAACCTATTGTTAAGAAGAAAGGCAAACATTATGACCCAAAATTACATATTGGCAATGTTTCAGAATACAGAAATCTTTCCAAAATCAGAAGAGTTGAAAGCATTTTAAAGTCAGATTTCTTTTACAGAGTTCTCTCAAAATAATTTGTTTCAAGAAGCAGACTTGCCTCAGTGAGCTGATGGGGAAAAGGAAAAAAAAAAGCATAGCCCTGGCGAAATCCAGGATTCCTACTGTTCAGCACAGAGTATTTTCTTTCTAAACTACTTCAATTCCACTACTTAGCAGGAAGACATTTAAATTTTTATTGTACTTCTACCTCACACCAAAAGAATGTACGAGGCTGCTGCTAAATAATCATGCACTGAGGATTAAAGGTTAGATCAGGTTTGTCTATTGTTGGTTGTGGTTTTTTGTTTGTTTGTGTTTTGAGTTTTTTTGTGGGGTTTTTTTGTTTGTTGTTTGTTTTTGTTTTTTTTACACAAAGCAGATGAAAAGAAATGCTAACTACTGACACTGAAAAAGGTTGACCAACTATCCCCTTTGCTTGAGGGTTACTGCTGTGGGATGAATAAAATACTAGCCATCTGTGAAATTCAGACATGCTGAGGAAAATATACATACAAAATCCACATTTTGAGAGGCATACACTTTGCTAATAGTTTAAAATAATCCAGAGATAGGATGTATCAGTTAACCAATCTGCTTTCCTATACAGTTATTAAAGTAAATGTGATACATGATATAAGAAAATTCATTAAAAGAATTTTCTGTAGACAAAGGACTCCAAGTGTGGGTAACAAGTAAAATGGAATGCCTCACACTGCCACTTTCAATTGCCCATACTAAACCACTTTCAGACAGTATTATGTTGCATGAACTGTAAGAGGTAATAGGGCCTACAATACATCCCAGATATGTATGCTTGAGTTTACCAGTTGATGGCTAGCTTGTGTGACTTATTTAACCCAACAACAGAGTTTGAAGAAATGAGAAAGTAAAGGGTGAAACAGACCCAGCAGAAACTGGAAAACCATGTTTATAAAAGAGCCAAGATTCTGCATCGGGAGCACTAGAGGCCCTTGCTGAGTTTAGGGCTAGCTGTGATTGGACTACTCTGCTGGTCACAGGGATTGAGAGCCAAAAATCCATTTGAAGCTCTGAGCCGGCAGTCGCTGTCTCCTACAGCTTGAAGATATTGCTTATCAGCTGCCCCATGCTGCCTTGTAGGGAGATAAGTAAGTCCACACAAGTCCAGCCTAGCCCACTTGGACTGCCTGCAGTGAGTCTTCCAGACATCGCTGTTGATCCACAAAGCTGCAGCATGCCACGGAGAAAAGAGTGATGTTGCTCTCATTTGTAGCTCGTAGTCCCACTTCAAGCACCAAGCAGCAGAGTAACTCTGCATAAGATATTGCCTAGTTGCTGACACAAATGTTGGTTCAATGTTTTCTAGCTCTATTTAAAGACAAAGCAAAGCCACCAACCCCAAATCAGAACACACCACAGTATTACACATTACTTTTTGGGCATTTTTTGCTCAAACCAACAGTGTTATGGTATGGTTTGCTGGGGTTTTAGATGGAATTTTTATCTAATAACTCAAATTAAAACATGTTTGATGTTAAAACATCAACATCTAACAGTAGTTCAGGTAAGGATTCTCTTTAACCGGACAACAAATTTAAGTGGTCAATAAAGAATTACACTAACCGAAGGCACAACTGACTATTTAAGCTAGGAAAACACAAGCCTGTCAAAACTCCTTGTGAAAGCATAAGGATTTTGAGCAACCTGAGGAGGAAGGGGGAAGCCTTGAGACTTTCAAATTCTCATTTGCACTATGCCAAATTAAACAGTACATTTACATTCCGATTCATTTTCCTTCTGCTTACTAGTAAATAAATAGATGAAAACAGTACTATAAACAGTTTAAATTCTATCAAGCGGAAATAATTTCCTGATTTTTCATCTTACAAAAATTTGACTTTTCATCTTCATTTGGAAAGAAAACAAGCTTTGAAATATACTGATATTCCAAAGAATGAAAATGCTGCTTTGCAGACTGTGTTTCAAAAGTAGCACCCTCAGTGGTTCATAAATATTTATGTTGGTATAAACATAATCAGTGTGTATATCAGAAGAACGTCCCTCATCAATTTACCTGCTTTGTGTATTCATTGTATCAGAGTCTTTTTTCCCCCCTTTCAACTCAGTTAATTGTTATATTTAGGGTTTTGGTTTGTGGGAGATATTTTTGGTTGGTTTTTTTGGCATTTCTTTTATTTTTAAACATACTCTTACATAAGAAATGAAAGAAGGTGACTGGTTTATTTAAGACTCTAACCAGACACTTGAAAACAATTTTTCTAAGTGATGTTTATTAGCTTTAGCATATTTCCAAAGTCCTAGCACAGTAATTGTATGGTGACAGCATAATCTGTTGCAAGATCTCTGCTTCTTACAGTCAATCATAACCGGGATGGCTAAGTCAAGATTATTTGTACTGTGCAGGTTTCTTGGTTTTGTTTCTGGTTTGGTGGTGTGGGTTTTTTGCATGATAGTGTTTTTTGTTCCCCCCACGCCCATGTGGAAATAGATATTGAAGCTTGCAAGTTTTTTTTTTTCTTGCAGAAAGAACAGTTAAGAGTTCAGTAGCCAAGGTCTCTGGTACTTTGCCACGCTACAAAAGGGGCAGGCTTTAGGAATAGTAGCATCTGTCTAATTCTCAACTGAAGTACTTATGACTATCATGCATTATATTGACCCAAAAAGTCGACTGTTCAGTCATGGAACAGAAGAGATATGGTGCAAATTGAAATGCCTTGCCTCTCTGTAATTGACATCTACTAATAAAGGTGCACAAAAGGTATAAAGCAGAATATATAATAAGCAAAAAACCTCCGATGATGCGATTCTGACCTGCTCAAGGCAGTAATTGCCCTGGCACTCTCCTCCCTATCATTGGAATAGGGCCCAAGTCTCACAGAGTTTTCTAAGAGTTATTCTGAACTTTTTACAAGTTATAATGCATCTGTCAGACTGAGGGTGACTGCACCTGCATGATGTTAAAAATCAGAATTCGTTTAAAATCATTGAGATGTGTTGCTGCCACAAAAATAGTCTTGGAATGCTCACCACATCAGCTTTTAAAATTTAGCATGGATTTGCAATTGCTTCACATGGACATTATGCATACAAATGTTTTATATAGGTGGAACTGGTGAGGCCACAACTGGAGTACTGTGTCCAGTTCTGGGCTCCCCAGTTCAAGAGGGACAGGGAACTACTAGAAAGAGTCCAGCGTAGGGCTACAAAGATGATTCAGGGATTGGAGCATCTCCCTTATGAGGAGAGACTGAGAGAGCTGGGACTCTTTAGTCTGGAGAAGAGAAGGCTGAGGGGAGACCTTATCAACGCCTACAAGTATCTCAAGGGAGGGTTGAAGGAGGAGGGAGCCAGACTCTTTTCAGTGGTTCCCACCGAGAGGACGAGGGGCAACGGGCACAAGTTGGAACATAAGAGGTTCCACTCAAATATGAGGAGAAACTTCTTCACGGTGAGGGTGACGGAACCCTGGAACAGGCTGCCCAGGGAGGTTGTGGAGTCCCCTTCTTTGGAGATTTTCAAAACCCGCCTGGATGCAGTCCTGAGTAACATGCTCTAGCTCTAGGCAATCCTGCTTCAGCAGGGGAGTTGGACTAGATGATCTCTATGGTCCCTTCCAACTCTAGAAATTCAGTGAAATTCAGTGAAAATTCAGTGAACTGTTACAAGTACCCTGATGAACAGATGGGCTGGATTTACAATTGTAATTTAAAGACAGTCTCGACTAACCTGTACGTTAAACCAGTGTCAACATAACTGAGAAAATGGTGAAAGGAAAAAAAAAAATTATACAGGAAAAGAGAAAATAGAGAAAAGAAGAAAAACTACTTAGCATGTTTAGATAAAGCCCATCAGGCAATTGCCCGGTAGGCAACAGCTTTGGAAGTTGAAGCAAAACATCGCTACTCAGATAAAAACTTAGACAAGGACTTAGAATTGGTGCTGATGGCACCTTTGCTACAAGTAGCAAGTGATTTATAAAATAGCTCCCCAGATCCATGGGACCCCAGGCCATGAAGGCCTTCACCACATTTTTTGTTAGCATGTGGGGAGACAGGAAAAAAAAAAATTAAAAATACCAGAATATTGAGAGAACAGGCCTAAAACAAGATGTTTGCTTGAAATTTAAAACATAACAGGGAAACAAACTAGATTAAAAAAAAATGTAGTAACATTCAGTTACAAAAATCACTTGTAGCAGAAAATGCTCTTTCTACATGTTCAGTTAATCTTTCCCATTCTCTTAGGAGGAGAGAGTCTTAGAGGAACAGCTTTATGAGACATCAGGAGATCCACAAGAGGTAGTGGCTTAAGGGGCATTATTCCTCTCCCCTTTCCTCAGATAACCATTCTCACTACAGGCAGAAAGACTAAAGATTTGGCCATTTGCCCCCCCCAGTAATATGTCTTTTGATAAAGAGCTGTTGAGAGGTATGTACTCAATGGTCATCAGGCAGAGCTTCTGCCAATTTTGTATTTCACCTACCAATTTTCAGGTTTTAGTATAGAAAATTGTTCAAGTAACTAGGAAATCCATGACCCATTAATGCACTCCAACATTTGCTGGTGATTGGCATATTACATATGGAACACCGGATACATATCAGCCCATACCTTAAGAACACTAATGAACATGAGCAGAGCAGTATGAGTTCACAAACAGACGCCGAGGATACCTGCTAGTTGGTTTTCTTTTCCCCACTTAGAAAAGCCTTAGAGCTAAAAAAGTACCTAAGAACTTCCTATAAATAACTTGTTGAATTCACCACACGACTCCATGCCACCTGCTTTTATGAAGGAAGATATTAGTCAGTATGTTATACCTCACACAAAGCCAGCAGAAAAGCGGAAGCTACATATTTGTTATCCCGAGCTGCATTTATGTTGACAGGAAGAGGATCTCAGAGTGTGCAGTGAGGTTAGGGACTAAGACACCAAGATTAAGCAAAGTGACTGGCATATAGACTATTGAACAGAAAAGTATGCTTTCTTACAACTCCAGTTTACTTCCTGAATTTGAGAAAAGATCAAATAGAATTTTGTAATTTTGAAAAGAAATCTAACCAACTCCCTCTGGGTGGGTTTCACTGGGGATCAATCAAGTTCTCTTTCTTATTGACCTGGTGGTGCAGGTGGGAGGAAAGTTGTATTTTGGACAGTGCATCCTTGTGGCAACTGGGGAAGGGACTACTCTGAACAAGTGTCTTCATAGATTAAAATGCTAACTTTTGTCTAGAGTCATTCCTATAGGAAGGAAAGAAACCACGCAGCAAGATTCGTTATCTATCTTAATACTCATGTTTTTTTCAAACAGCCTTGTTCAAAGGAAGTTAGGAAACAAGTACGTATTTGTAAATGAATGGCGTAGCACTGATGTAGCACTGTGAACCTATGAGACCCAGTTTACTAGAAACAAAGATTCACCATGAGCTATCCCCTCTCTTCACTCCCCTATATTCTGTGTCTGCATTTGCAGATTACAGCTACTCCTTCTGGTTTTGAAATTCAACAATTTTCTATATGTACAGGACGCAAACATAACAGTATTCATCTTATACTGGAAACACATCTAAATTAGCCCTAAAACCTGAGTCAGTGGAAGGCATTACAAAACTGTGAGCCTTTCATGAGATCAAGACAACCTAACTAATTATTTTACATTTTCCTTGAGACACAAAGTTAATGGATAAAAAATAAATTTGCACCAATAAATAATTATCAGAGCAGAAATTATTTCCAGATTACACTATGGCTGCTTAAAACATTATAAAATTTTAATTTGTTTTTCAGGTTTTGAAACAAATACTTCTGAACTAGCTGTATAAAATAATATAAACAATCTCATCCAAGTAGCTACCATCAACTTTTTTTTCCTTGAGCAATTTTTTACAAAAAGAATAAACAGATACTGCTCCTTTCCCTACCCAAAGTTTCATGTAATTGGTAGAATTTGTTTTGTATGCACGTATTCATTAATTATTTTAAAGCATTATTTCCAAAAATAGCATTCCACTTCACTGAAATATGTATGCAAAGTACTATACTTCATCCTGTCATTGCATTGCATAAAGATAAGTGATACAGCTTTCTTAGGCCCCAAGCTGAAAATCTATTGTAACCACATTAGGAGACACATAATGCTTTTTGCATCTTTAAGACAAAAATTCTTTGTCGAAAGAAAAAGTAAACTTTGTTTTCAGAAAAAAAAGCCTGCTTCAATGTCAGAGAAGTGTTGTGTTACAACTGTCTGAGGAAAGCCAAATATGTACAAACACCAAGATGATTTCTCCTCTCCCCCTCCAGCAATGCTGTATGGAAATTCAAAGTGACAAAAGCAAAACACAAAACAGAGACAAGAAATCATTAGAGATTACTTGCACAAAGACATTTTGAATTGGACATATGAAATATTTCTCAGTAATGATTTTTCATTCCTTTGGTTTTTTATTTAAAAAAATAAACTTGCTGAAGTGATAAATGAGTTGCAAAGATATTTCTTATAAAAGAGGAAAACAATCCTCTGAAACAAGTTAAATTACATCTTTATCTGCAAAAAAATTATTTGCCAGTGTCATCACTCATTTTATGTTGTTCCATTTCATTCTTTTACACAGCCACACTATGCTGGTAGCTTATTTCACTACTTGTTTTCTTATTTAGACCTTAATGGGAACACTTTATTGTCAGAAAACAACATATCCTTTAAAAACCTGATACTGCATGGTATCAGTGGGATGGAGGACTAGAGAGACAGGACTGTAACACCAGACTAGTAAAAACTTCTTATGTCCCTGAGTCTAGCCTCTTGGCATCTTGGATACAGCTCACACCATCCCTTTTAAAACTAGGAGATGAAAAAAAAAAAAAAAAAAAATTTTTACAGAAAAAGAAAAAAAGGTGTGTGTCCTAAAACTGGAGATCGAAATGAAAATGTGGTCCTTTGAGTTCAGAAGGACCAAGAAATTGACCGCAAATCACTGGATGGCTTGAAAGGTTTTCACAGCAGACATGGTCTCACGCAGTGTTTAACAGGGAGTAGTGTCCCCTTCTTGAGCTGAACCCATAGAGAAGCCTGCAGCGATAGGCCTCCAAGAATGTGTCCTACACACTGTGTGCAGAGGTGACAAACACAGAGGGTGGCTGTGACACAAGGTTTACCTTCAGCAGCTGGCATGGTAATGCCTTGACTTGATTGGGAGTGATTGGAGACCATCAGCTGGGACTGCAGGAGCCCTGTTGGCTGCAATATGTCTCCAGCCATGTCTTAGGCCTCCCCGTGCTCCACGGGCAAAAAAAAAAAAAAAAAATCTTTTTACAGAAAGAAAGATATGCTACAACTTCGCAATCCAATATGGTCACTACTGCTTTCTACAGGCTTTTCTTAATATATATTCCTTGTAGAAATACTTCTAGCACGAGTATTTCCATATTTACAGTTAGGCACTGAGGAGGAGTGGAACATAAACCCTTCAGTCACACATCATACTGTTTTCTGTCACTTGTTCAGGAGTGTCTGGTCTCTCAGTATTTTCAACATATTCATAAAACAGAAAACACCACAAATCAAAAAGTTATCGAGAGAATATAACACAGGCAGCTCTTCTATTAAGATAAATTTTATTTATTTCTACTGGCCTCTTCCTGTGTTTCAGTTCTCAGAGACAAGCAATGGATTTAGTCCTATATTCTTATGTGCACTGTACAAATAAAACAATAGCCCTCCATGTGGGAAACAAAAAATAAAAAATACAGTCTTACTGGCATACAAATATAAATGCAACTAGTCAATATGAAAAGGAAATTTCACAATTTTTCTGAAAACTTCAACTGTGTCTAGTTTAAGCTCCAGAAAATAAAGACTATTTTGAATTAAGAAGACTATTTTGAATTAAGAGACTCCCTCCATTTTTAATCAAGACACCCCCTTACTTCCCATAAGGAGGAAGGCAGGGTATTGATACTTAACTTACATATTTCCTTGACTAGTCACAGCCAGCACCACGAGTCTAGCATTATTGATTTTTCTTTCTCCTCCCCCCCACACCCCCATACAAGCAGAATAATAAGTTTCACATATTGGAGAAATCTGCACAAATAAGGCAAATGCTCTTTACATCTACTGAAACGAACATGTCAATATTCTGGTATACTTATCTACTTAAGAGATTTAAACAGTCATATTAAATTTGTCAGACAGAGGCATAACACAGCTTATAGCATAGCTTCTAAAACTTGAAATGGAGGGAGGTGGGGTTAAGTACCTTCATGACAAGACCAGAAATAAAATGGAACTTAAAACACAAACACACACAATTCATTTGAGGAGATTGGTCTGGCTAAACTTCCAATTTTTCCTTCGAAAAGCACCTGCAGGCAGGAACAAGAATGACCCCAATTACTTTGCGGGGTATTGCTTACTCCATTACTTTGTTCTAGATCATCTTTACTTCTCTGATCAGTGTAAATCAGTGCTTTAGCACCAAGATGCTTGCAAGTCTGACACATATTAACATAGTACACATAAGTCCGACATTGCAATAAAAAGCAAATTTAGAAACAAGGTAACCTAGTATTTAAAATCTACTATTGTCATAGAGAGTATTTTCAGTAGTACTTGCTAGGTTTTTTTTCCTCCAAAAGAAAAAAAGATGACAATTATTAGGAAAGAGATGAAAAGCCGTGCAAGATTTTAAAATTAATTGAAAAAATAGAGGGTTTTAAGGAATGAACTACTCACATATTCATAAAGGTCTGCATAAAAGCTAAGTACAGAAATATAGAACACAAAGAGGAAAAGAGCATACTATCACAAATGAAGAATTACTGAAAATAGAATATACATTTACACAGTATTTTGGTACCTATAAATAGCTAGCACTCTCACTATGCTAGCTTAGATAAAAGAAAAAATCCGAATTATGAAGCCCATGCAGTTCAGACTTCTGCACTTTTCAGTTCGAGCAATATTATGTACTTTCTAAGATGGTGGCAGCCAGTATGAACTGAAATAGATAACCAATCACAAAAATAAACAAATATAAGAACAAAAGCTCAGCTCGAACAAGTTTTTTGTTTGTTTTTAAAAGGCCATATATGCATATTCCCCCAGTCCTAGAGAGAACAGATACACAAAAGACACCTATGCAGATGTCTCCAGTAAGGGAAAACTAAAAATGGTGTTTTAAGTGCATATCACAATCCCAGTGTTTGTACTTTTCACAAGTTTAAGGAGTACAAACTAAATGGTGGAAAGCATGTTACTGATCCAACACTACATGTTAAGACAGATTAACATTTTCTTTTAGGTTTCCTTTTTTGTGCATTAATATTTTGAAATAACACCATATATTTCTTCATTATTAAGACAAATGTTCTAAGCTTAGGCTGCACAAAGAGTTGACCTATAATACAACCATCAAGATGAACCAGGCTTTCCTACAGTATTTTAATTTTGTATCAATAGTTAACCTGATGAAAAAAACCTCAAGCTTAAGGAAGATGCTCCACAATCTATGGAGTGATTCAAGTCAGGAGTGGATTAACAGATAACTTCTAAATAATCTCTCTTAAAAATGCTAGTTCAAAAGCTATTTAATGGAAATACCTAGCTTGCCGGACCTGCTTTGAATTTCACAAAAAGATCCAAATAACTATCCCAATTGAGTAAAAATTTTGGCCTTCTGGCTGTAAAAACACTGCGCTAGCACTCTTGGCTCTGTGAATAATCCTCTGATCTCCTTTTGATGTTAAGTAACTTGTCCTGTTTCTCCTCTAGCCCTAACTTTTACGCAATACATTTAGAATGAAGTAGTCTTTTATAGTCAAAAAGACATTCCAATTCAAAAGGTACGTGTTCTATTCACCAAAAAAAATAATCTAAAAATTAATTTTCTGTTCAGCCAGAACTAATTTTACCCTCTTTCTGAACTCCCTTTCTAATTTACTTCAGTATAAATTCCTCCTCTCCCTTCATGAGAGCTTACAAAAATCAGCTCTATATTCATACACAAGATCAACACCTCATAACACAACGCAAAAATAAAACTAAAATCTCATTTTCACTGTATTTTTATCAATTTCCATGAACTCACCCTGAATTATGTATAGCATCTTTTTAGCAGGAAGGATAAAGTGACTGTCCTGGGTTAACGGAGCCTGTAGCTTTACTCCAATACCAACCTGATTGCGTGTCTCCTGGTCTGCCTGGAACGTGTTTCCTCCCTCCGACACCAATACATAGCTACCTCTATGTGACTGCTACTATATAAAAGCATTTTTCCATTAAATCTCCTGACATACAGAAGCACACCAAATGGGTTTGAGCGCTTTCAGATTTTCTTTTTGGAAACCTCAACAAGCTTGTAATAAATTACAACAGAAATATACTCCAAATCAAAGCATGTAGCCTATGCTTGCAGTGATAAACTCTAGTGACATCTGAAGCCTGCACAGTTTAAAATTTCAAACTGAAGATCTCAAAAGACATCTGAGAAGCACAGGTTAACATTTATAAAGGATGTTTCAATAAGCTTTACTCTGCCGAATTTACCATTTATTATGAAGATTTGCATAGAAAATCTCAGCCCTTGAAGATCAATGCACATTCAACTACAACACTGTTTAAATTCATATTCTATTAAATTTCTGAGTGTCAGACTGATGGCCTCAGAAAATTAAGACAATGAGCAGATTTTAAGCTAATAAATAGGGCTTGTGAAAATAAGTTCTTGAACTCATAAAGACTTTTTTTTTTTTTTAATTCCAATGTCATCACAAAAAGTGTTATGTCAGTTTAAACTACATTGATTTGGGGAATTAATGACACTACTGAGATGAACTCATTTCAAATTACCGCAACTGCACACATTAAAATCCAAATTGGAATGTATGCCTAAGGAACTATTATTCAGGCTTTACTAATAAAAAATGTCACCTGCTCAGTCATGTCTCCAAACAACAATTCCTCACTGAATAACATGTGGGGTTTAATTCTATTTGGCTCTGCATTGCCCTAAACCTGTTTGAGAAAGAACAATGCATTGCTAAAGGCAGGGTCACTGATCAACAGATTCTCATGCGTGCTCTTACACCGGCTCACTACAGTTTCATGTTGCTAATTTACTTGGTCGGGACATAAAGAAAAAAGCAGTTTGTATCATCTCTCTCTCTCTCTCTTTAAAAGCCAGCCTACAAAGTATAATCAGGGAGAATATTTTTTCCTCTTGGGTACACAGCTTTAGACAAAATATTTTTTCTCTTAGCCATGCAATTGCTAAGCTCTTCTCAGATTACTGAGTACAGACAGACTACAAAAAGTAGAAGTGAAACACAGCTGGGAGTGGTGAGAGGCCGTTGTAACTTTTCAGCATTGGTGGTTTCGGAAGTAACTAACTTAAACAGAATGAGTACTCATAAATTACCAGCATCAACGTAGTATGAAGCACAGTGAGCGGTAGGGAGATAAAAGACAAAAGCTTCAGCACAGACAACATATTTACCACTGTTTGAGTGGTAAATGCTTACCCTTTTTCCCTCCTCTTACACAAAAAGTTCTTCAAATGAAGGTCTAGCACAGATTTAGTTTACACCAGGTAGACTGTCTCTCCAGACATCTGGCATCCAGGAAATTAGTGGCCTCCCACACTAAGCATGTTATTAGTGATGTTGATAGATAAACTAGAAAATAAACATTAGTCCTCCGCTTTCTGATAAAGCAGAAGCTAAGTTCCATGTGAAAACTACACATAATTACATGAATTTATTGAAGAAGGTACAACAGAGAGGGAAAAAACCTAAACAAGACTACTCCTGCTCAAAAAGGCAAATTATTATTACTTTCTTATAATCCAAATGGAGAAGCGGATGTTGGTTTCCAGTTTCATCTAAAAATCAACTTAAATATGAAAATCTGAATTTTTTTTTTTCTTTCTTTTAGTTTTGCACTATGTCTTCCAACCAAGAACCTACAGTGCTAGAAGCAGAAGCCTATAGGTTAGCTATAAGTAAGGACAGTCAATCTATAATTCTGAATGCATGCTGAGATGGACCAAATTTTCATGTGACTAAGAAAAACACATACAAGAGTGCTCTTCTACTTAGAAGGGGGAACCAGCTAGGTATTTCTTTTTTTTTTTTTTTCCTCTGAAAAGGCATTATGACTTAAATCATCACACAAAGGCATTTTTACATACCATACAATGTCAAGGCTCTTCTAAAGCCCTAATGGTCAAGGTTCTAAGGATGAACCAAGCTTTAAAAAATTTTTAGAATAACTACAATATGTAACAATTTAAAGCACCTCAAGACTACATAAACAGAAAACGTTTTGAGTGTTTTGTTTGGCTCCAAGTTAACCACAGCATAGAAAGTGTAAAGTGACTACACATAATTGCTTACACACTTCAAGAATCATTGAGCAAAGAAATCTTTATATATATGCATGCATATATAGGAAAATAAATTTCCATTATAATCTAAATACAAAAATTATCACATTTCCATACTAACAGGCAAGAATATCCTGTCCTATATGAAAATCTTAATTTGGATCACATCTGACGACTAATAAAAACAGTTTCTTATGTACAAGTATGTGCATTTATATGCACAACTCCCAGTAAGTTTGAGATATGTTTTTAAGACAGAGCTTCTACTACAGTGCTTACATTCTGCATTGAAAAAGCAAAGGACTCCAAAAGTGAGGTAGACCTATTGATTTTAAATTTATTTGAATTCAAGGTGAGGAAACTTAAAACACAATTTAGTCAGAATATTATAATCTTTAGATATATCTTTAACTATTGAGTTGGGTTTGTTTTCTTTTTTTTTTTCATAAGAGACAGCTAAGTAAAACTAATCAATGCTGCCTGTACATAGTTTAATTATAGCTTACTGAAAAGAGTTTCTGAACTTTGTAGCTACAGAGGGGGAAGGAAAAAACACTTATAAAAGGACAGAATAACAGTCACGCCCTGGCTGTCACATCCAGGAGATGGGAAAAAAGCTTTTCATAACAATATGACTTTGCCATCATTTCTGTAATAAATTTTAATTTCGAATGCTTGAAAAAAGAAACCTGTGCTAAAAGTGTAAAGTTATAATATATAGAGGCCTATTAGTGTGATTGTTCCTCAAAACAATAAAGAAAAAATGAAGGCTGTCACACAAACAGAAATGGTACTCTTGTTTCTAATGTAACTTCAATATACTTATTTTAAAACTTCACTTTTTATTCTTTCTTACTGATACTATTGTATCAGTAGACCAGGTTATATGCACCCACACATGGTGACAGAATAGTTGTTAGTCATCTGAACTGTGAGCTGTACAAATCACACAGGATGCAAGGCAACAGATGGAGTCTTAGGAACAAAGCCTGAGACATTAGTAGAAGTCTCAATAACAATATCACCATAGTTAACTGGTGGTACTAAGCATAATGTAGAAAATCTGTAGTTATTCCAGGGAGTACTCGGGCTTAAAAATCAAATCCCTTTATACCAGTAACACAGACAAACAACTAGGAAACTATCCATCCTTTGGAAAAAAACCCACTGAAAAAGTATGTCAGAATGGCTTGATTTACTGAAATCCACTCCATTAATAATACTGGAACATCTGATACCCTAAGACTTAGTAACAAACTATGGAAACATCAGCATTACTCTGAAAGAAAAAAGGAGCACCATACAGAACAGCTACCTCAATTTGGAGGATTCTCTCTCCTGCTCTGGAAAATTCTACTCAGTTTTCAATTCTTGGACACAGTTGCAGCAGCCATTGATTCTTCAGCAGTTCTGAGGATGCTGCTGACTATGAAGGCTTTTGTTTCAATGTTCCTGACTTGAGAAGCCATAGTGTGGACACTGATGCACCATTACACATATAGACTATTGTTAGAAATCATTTATGTATTTAAATGACACACACATGTATGGAGCCTTCTTCCCCACCCTCTCAAGGAGGAAGTGCAATCAACTCCCACAATAGATTTCTAGTATTTGTGAGGAGAAGGTGGGACAGAAGGAAAATCAGTTTGTGTGTGCATGGTTTAGTTTTAAATTGAGACAGTCTCTCTTTAATTGCTTTTCTCCCAAATACTCTAATGTGTTTTGAGCAAGTATAGAAATGAGCTTTGCTTCTATCAACTCTAAATGTACAAGCATTAACAGTTTACACCTCTAGACCTTCTGGAAGAGACTCTCAAAGCAATTAATGAAGCGAAATCTATATATTTGGATTATTCCCCCTGCCATTGCCTGTCCCAAGTTGTGAGTGTGAGCATCCAAGGTACTATATATAGAACAAAGTTGTAGGTGGTCTGCCACTACAGGACAAGAAGTCTATGCCAAACTATAAGAAAGATTTCACATTGCACCCTTCTTGTTTTCTACCTTAAAGATAACTGTTTCTGTCAGACTGCCATGAAATTAAAGCACCTGGTAGAACTGGCAGCACAGATAGTACATTTGCCAGGTATACTAGGTAAGCTTATTAAGAAGAATGATTTCAAATTATGTATCCTAACCCACAGTGTTTACCAACTGAACATTTCAAGGTTGTTTTTCAAAAGAAGTTGACTGAAGGGAGCTATTTCAAGAGCATTTGCTCTTGCACGGCCATTTTTTATGTCATGGTCTAAAAAGGTTACTCTGTGGCCAGCACGCAGACATAATAATCATAAGTGTACAGAAAAAAAAAGTGTAAAAATTCAAAGTGATTTGCTGGCAACATGTCTAAGCAAATAAAACCCCCTTAGGTTTATGCTAAATATCCTTGTTGCCAAAACAATTTCTTTGTCTAGAATAGGTAGTAATAAAAGTATTTCAGATTTTGTTTTAAGTAACATTTGCATTTATATTATAAGTTATGTTGTATCATTTTTATTTCAGGTCTGTAAGCAGTAACTCAAAGTAAATTGTAAGCACATTTCCCATCCTGACATTGGTGCTACTGATACAGGTTTTCACCATTCCTTGTCTTGTTTGTCAACATATTTTCAAATCCATGTGTTACAAAATCCTTTGGTCTAAAAAATAAAAATAAAGATCTAATTTTCTCCTTCCAAAATACTCAAAAAAATAGATGATGCATAGAATTTTATTTTATTTTAAAGGCCAAAGACACAACAAGGTCTCACCATACCAAACCATTAGAGAAAAAAACCCAACTAATTTAGTGCACACAAAAAACCCTAAGCTTAAAGAAAGCAGATAAAGTACTGTGTAAATGAACTAACAAGTGGTAAAAGGCAGCTTTTCAGATAGATTTGATGATATTAGCGACACAGAGGTAAATGTCAACCCAAACAGTAACACCAGCAGTCAATGCTCATGACTGCATGATTGTTCTAGTTATTGTAAATCATTTTCTAGCTTATATATATTTAAGAAGTTCTTTCCAGGAAGAGTGATTTGTTCTCTGGAGTCCTAATTAAGAGTTGTTTTACTATAGAAAAGTAACGAAAAATAATGCTAGAGATTCATGTAGGAACTAATCTCCATGTAAATCAATAGATCTGAGTTTAAGCCAATTTAAAATGAAAAAGGAAACAAGAAAACGATTGTTAGCAAGATGAAAAGCAAAACCCCATAGTGGCATAAACCAGTAAATATTCATGCTATGAAGGATCCCAAGGACCCAAACTGCTATTTAAGGCCCCTTGGGCTGGATCTGATGTTTATTCTAGGGAAGAAAGCAGCTATCTTGCTTGTCCAAATCTAGGTATACAAACAGAATGTATCTTGCGAGATAAGGAGAGAACATGGAAACAAATTCACCAAAGAACTGGCACAGCTCTTTCCCATGTCCCACAGGGTTTCCCTAAGTGCAGGGCACAGGCTATGAGCAAGACAAAAGAAAAATAATATTTAATGGAAAAAGAACAGTTACAGTTGTCTACAGCTTTTCTCCAGGGACAGTATGGAAAATGAAGCCAAAGGAAAATGAAGGCATGCACAGACAGAACAGTTCTGTAGCAGTAAGTTCAACTATTGTCTTCAGGAAATACGTATAGAGTCTTGACGTCGAAGTTAAACATTGTCCAGTGGGTAACAGCAGTTGCTTAATTCTCAAGGCAAGATCTGAAGATTCCTGTAGTATTCTAGAAGTCTTATAACAACTTCTATTAGTCCATGTTTAACAACTGAGGAAGCAGACTCAAACCTTAAGCCTTATTTTGTAGGGAAATAAACTGACAATTTTAGTCAGATAGTTGTCAGATTTGTTTTCAAATCCCCATATTAGAGAGGGCAAAGATCTGAGCCTCAAAATATTTTTCCACGTGCTTTTCTCGTTTTAATTAATTATATTCTTATTGTATTTCAATATCGCTAAAATTACAAACAAAAATATTTGAGTAGGAATAGAGGGTTTTTCCTATTACTTCCACTAACAAAATTACTTCCACTATTTAATATTGGCACACACTGTGAATGCTTGGGGCTTTCTCTTTAAGTGTCATTTAAGTTCAGACAATCAAATGTGTATTATCTATGTCAATATCTTTGCGGAAGCCTAGCTGTAGTGGAGGAAACCCTTAAAGAAGCATCATATGTGCTCCTACTAAAGCATTGTGCAGAACAACTTGTAATTTTTGTGACTTCCTAAAGTCATATGACACCTTCTGACCAGTGCTGGCTGGTCTCAGTATTAAAATCTCTATCTAAAATAGGAGCTGGGTTGAGCAAGCTACAGCTACATTAGGATTGTTACTCCCTACCTGCTTTGAAAGCAGAGGAGTTAGACATAGCACAAGTTTCAAAACAATTGCTACTTTTTTATTATTACTATTAAACAAACTGGCCTTGCAGAGTGTTCATTCACTACAGCAGGACGTTTATCATTGTCATGCTCATTTTCAGCCGAGCATATGGAGATTTTCTCTTTCTAGGTTAAGTCTTCCGTGCCAGATGGGCACATGAAGCCCCAGAGATTAGTTGCAAACTGCACAGAAAACTGAAATACAGACCAGAGGAAAGAATGCTCCCAATGGTTTCTGTTACAAGGGAACCAATTTACTGAAATGACAAAACTTTCCTATTCACATTTAGGTGTGCATACATCATCAATTGCCTATGCTGTAATAAGCAACTGAGAAGGAAAATAGAATCACAGAGTGGTTTAGGTTGGAAGGGGCCTTAAAGATCCTCTAGTCCTAGAAACATGAAAAATAAGAACAACAACTTCCAGGATTTTTGCAGTGGTTTCATACAGATACCTGTAAGAACGACAGAGAAAAGTTCCATATGGAAAGCAGGAAAGATGGGAGAAAGCCACAATGGGTGCTTGGTGTTCAATAGGGCACAACTTCTCTCAATAGGAATCTGCTTGGATATAGGGAGTACAAATTCTACTCTTACACAGGTGTAATTAAATATTTTCCAGATCTTCAAAGAGAAATTCCAGGATATATTTGAGAACATGTAATTCCACTTCTGATAAAATGTATTTTAGAAGCGGTTTGTTTTTCCTTAGGGTGAGCAAAAGAAGGGTTGAGAAAGCAGTGTGTTGCTTTGGTGTCTGTTTTCAGAACAAGAAGGTATGGGACATTTATGGAAGGACCTAGGGAAGCAGAGAGGCACCTGGAGTGCCTTCTCCAGATGCTGTGAACGGAGATTTCCATGCTTCTCCCTTATCCCACAGGAGGCTTCTCTTCCTCACCCTCAGCATTTGCTTAAAACTGAAAGTTAAAGAACTCATTTGTCACTGTATTTGCTTAACTAGATAGCATGCTGCAATATGCATTTTATGTACACCGGATTGCAAGCATTCTGAACTTACACATTTTCTCCTCCAACATTTATTACAGTCTTTTTACCTTCATTTCCTTCTCCTACATTTATTACAATCTTTTTACCTTTTTCATATAGAATACTATAACGCAGTTACTGAAACAATTGCTGTACTCAAGGATACACATATTAATTGCTCAATCAACCTGCACTGACACACTGGATTTAACATGCCACATTGAATTACTGATCATTTTTCTAACCTTACCAAGTCAATCTGGGGCAGAGAATCTGCAGTTTAGCTGGCATATTTTTTAAACACCTGCTTCCTTCACTATTGTAGTATCACTAGTTTGAACAGTTGCACATTTTGGTGTCTGACTACACACTTAGTAAATATTTTGTTTCATTACCTCTTCTTCATTCTTGGGAAAAGGTTCTTTATTTTATTAGAAACAATAATTTTATTAGTATAGCATAAATTGAATTGATTTGTTCTGTACTGAAGTTACTTTCATTCTTTTTAAGAAAACCCACAAACATTTTATTTTTTTCTAGTTCTTCTAGTATGAAGGAAGAGAACTTATCAGTATACATATGCCTAAATCAAATGACATCATTGTCTTTTTAATGTCATCCAGCTTTTTAATTAGAAAAATGTATTTTTAAATATACTGTCATGAAAGAAGGGCAATATACATCCAATAATTCCCTTTAACTTGATAATATAAAACATTTAAAAATAAAAATTGAAAGCAGTATTAAGCCCAAAAATCTATCATTTTCAAGTGTTTTGTTGTCAGAAAACTGAGATGATCATTTACAGCACGCTTTCAGCTTTCCCCTTCCCCATGAGAGTATCACAACCGCCATACAGAACTCATCACACCACATGACAGAATGGTGACTTTTACTAAAAAAGGATGATTTCGCAAAGAAATTAACAAACATGAATATGGTAAAGAGCATTAAGCATAAATAGCTTCAGCACCTTGTAAAAAAACTGGGAACAACATTTAAGATGACCACAAGGAACTGTAACTTGCCAGTTAGTTAAATAAGATTAACTACTGGATGTTTTTGTAGCAATAGTGCTTAGGAAGCAATGCAACAGTTGTATTTACAGCTTATGAACAAAAAGTATTGTTAAGTATCACTATTTCCCTGCTTTGATAGCAGGATGTGCCTCCTATCTCTATGATTTGTCCTTGCCTACCTCATTTGCTTTTCACTAAGAAGCAATGAAATATAAATCAACTGATTCTAGATTACTTCCTGACAATTAAGTGAAATAAGCATAAAGCTACCCTTAGTAAATTCATTGTTACCTTAAAAAGTTTTGGAGAGTATAAAATAGAGATGAAAGTCAACCTTGCTGTATAAGGCAAGGCTCACCATCTGAGAAACTTGCAGAACAAAAATTAAAATACTAGTCTGAGTTATAAATCAGTGTTAGACTGTAAATCAGTTAGTAACCTGAACTAGAGTCTTTAAAAAAGTTATTTCTGTTACAAATAGGAACCATATTGATTTTATTTTCTTGTTTTATAATACATCTTACAGACAGAAAAACAATGCATATTAACTTTTGGACTAATTCTTTATAAAAGCATTTAGGCTCCAAACTCGAGCATTGTGATAACTACTGTGGACGCAAGATGTTGTTAGATCGTTTTATTTTCCTGTGTTCTGTAGATGAGAAAATGAAAGACTTGTTCCTAAGATTACTTACCCATGAAGTTCAGATAGCTCTCTCCTCCAAGCGCATGAGTAATGAGACGAATCATTTTATGGAGCTGTATTCCCCGATCAATGACTGGTGTAAGAGGTGAGAGCACACTCATGTTTGTATACATCTCTGCATCCATCAGCCGAAATGCCAATGTCTTATCACCAACAAGCGCCTGTAGCAGTTTAAAAAAGTGAATAAAAGCCTTGACTATACTAGAAGTGTTTCTAATGTTTTTTTAAAGCATGCATTCTACATCATCAAGGGAGGACTTGGAAGATTGGTGAGGAGTCACAGACATGGCTTGGTGTGCACGATCTAGTCCTTCTTCACAAAGAAAACATCCTGCCACCACTGATGATCACCAGATCGCAGTCACCCTAGCTTCTAATTGCTGCAGCTTTGTATTGTGATGGGTAATCACGTGATATAAATGATCTGCTGCCAAAAAGAGAAAGTACGTAAACTGAGGCAGAGACATCCTTGAGCTGAGCCTCATCTGGATGCCAGACCCAACCGTCTGTTTTCCGCTTGCAACCCTCTGCATGGTTACTGGGGCTCCTCACACTGATTGGAGTACCAGTATGTGATCAATAAACCCCTGCTGTAGTCCTACATTTCACCTGATGGGATAGCACTGCACAATTACTTCTGAGAACCTTTTTGCCTACAGACACCAAACGTGAAATGTTAACATCAACGCAATAAGCCACAAGTGACCTTTGAGAACCTTTTTGCCTACAGACACCATCATCGCATCATAATAACATCAACGCAATAAGCCACAAGTGACCTAACATTTTGCAACTTTTATAGAAAACTATGGTTCTATGGTAAAACACAGAAAATAAGAAAGCAAACATATCAAGTAAACTTCCTAGGATGTACAAATAAATGGCTATTAACAACATTTCTGATTTAGAGATGCAGAGTGAATATGAAACATTCATTTATATGCAATCAAGAATGTGATTGGTTTTCTGTGATTTCACACAAGACAGAAAAATAAATAGTAATTCTGTCTAAAAACAGTGACTGAATTATTAACTTGCTAGAGCTTACTGTTACTTGAGAAAGGCCACACAAATGCTATGTAACAAGGATTATTCTGATATATTAGCATGCAGGTAGCTGAAAACATTTTGGAGCATTTGTATGCAAATAACTAATTTTTGTTCAATTAGCCCAATTTTCATATTATACTCTAGCATGAAAATTCACTAGATGCCAGAGAGACAGCTGAGCTGTAAAGAGATCTAGCTGAAAATCACCACCATCCTTTAGTTTTCCAGCTAACGATATAAAAGCACATATAGATGATTCCCTCAAGTAAAAAATAATCTTTTGTTAAAAAAAAAAATCCTATGGCAAGACTGAAGATCGCACTGAACAACTGCAAGTAACAACTCTTCTCTGGACTCAGAATGTGGCATTTGTGTAATTTCATGTCCCCTAATCTTTCCATTAGAGGAGAAGGCAAGTGTTCCCTGTTCATGTTTTCTATGCCAGTCATGATTTTATAAACTGGAACCCTTGCCCTTCAATGATCTTTTTTCTATCCTGAAGAGTCTTAGTCTATTTAGTTTTCTTGTGAAAACCAATCCACACCTGCTATTATTTTTACCAACTCTTACAGCATTTTTTTCCAGTTATGCTCTATATCCTTCGAGATAACAGGAACAAATCTGTCTTCAACATTCAAGATGGACACAAACCATGAAAGGCTAGAGTGGCATACTGATTTTGCTCTTTGCTCTCCGTTCCATTGATAATAATTCCACTATTGTATCTGGTTTTTGGACAGCTATCAGAATTGAGCTGCTCTATTTCACATACTTATTATAACCATAAGGCCCTGTATTCTGACTGGTAACAGTCAGCTCACAGCTCACACACATTGTAACATAAGAAGCCAGAATTGTTCCAGCCACTCAGGTGCATCACTTCAAGTACCTCCAGAGTGACTTTTACCTACACCCCCATTCTGTTTCACTATCCTACTTTTCACATATCATCCGAGTGTCCATCTGCAATTGTCACAGTTAGCTGTTAGATGAGCGTTATCCAAACTTATTATTTTTTCATCTTTCTGTACATAGAACTATTATAATTGCTGTGTTTTGAATCAAACCTTTAAAGAATATTTCATTTAGATTTCCAAAGAGAGATTTCAGAGAGGAAACGTTTTCCTGAAGGGAACGACAACAGTTGCAAACACTGATTCAGTGAACAGATTTGCTAAATTGTGATATTGTTTATGCTTATCATAAATAGTGCTCCATCATACTTTATATAAATCACATTTTCAAAAGTATGGATTATATGCCTTCCTATGTTCTATGACAGGCAGGCAAAACAAGAAGCTAGAACTCATTTCTTAAAAAAAACCCAAACAAAACAAAACTGAAAAATAACAAACTCCCACCCACTCCAGAATTCCTTAATTAAAAAGAAGGATCAAAACCAAAAAGACCTAAAGAAAAACTGAAAAAAAAGAAATGAGCAGTAGTTCCAGACCTACCTTTTTCAACTCGTCTCAATTTTTAGAAAGCAAAACCCACTAAGTATCTAAACCTCATCTTTTACTTTCTTATATATAAACATATAGATACAATACCTGATCATGGCTCTCTGCGTATGCAATGTACTTTTCTTCGTGCCGCCTGTTTGTTAATGTATGCACAATATTGCCCATATTCCAGTCTTCATCTTTCAGCTCCTTAATTATCTGCAGAAATAAATGAAAGATCATTGAAAAATTATTTGTTTTAACTAAAAGCACATTAGTACCTTTCTTCATTATCTTCTCACAGAAAGGTCCAATAAATTGTGAACTGTATTACTTCAGCTTCTCCTAGCCCCAGCTTTGGAGCAACAAGCTTTCTCTGATAACCTGGAAACATATCTTTCTTTTGAATTCCACTACATGAATATAATAACTAGAAAATTTTGTTTGTCCTGGACTTCCATGTATGAGCATGGACCATTGGACTTGCCATCTGTCATGTGAATCCACTGATAACAGCGGGCAATGCAATTGCTCGGAGCTCCAAGAGACCACTGCACCAAAAACTAGAGAAAAAAATAAATATGTGGGCACACACTCCTACGTACACGCAGTATTGAAGGAAGTCCTGTATTTCAAGTAACCCTGGCATGTGGCAGCTTCCAACTACAGGTGAAACACTGGGCTGTGTGGTACAGAACAGACCACTGCAAGATAGCACTAAGCTATTGCCATGAAGCACACAATCACATGAGAAGGTGCTCAGTGCAGGGGCTTGCACGTTCTCTGATCTGCGGTCAGTTCCAAACAGCATGAATTCCAAAGCTTTGGAATACAAAACAAGCCTTACATATTTTTTTGTTATGCTGGCTCCTGATTTTTTGGAATTTAAATTAAATCACATCCATAGGAATTTTCTGCCTCATATGTCACTATTTCATCCCTCTTCTAAACCTAGACCCATTTCAGTGTTAGTCCTTTCTTTTTCTGTAGAACTTTTTAGACCTCCATTGATCACTGCAACTAGAATTCATATACATAACTACATAGACATAAAAATTACAGTGATCAAAAGGCAGTAACATTGATGGCTAATGTGACACTGTAAAATGTAACATTCTGATTGTAAGTGGCCATGTACTCCTAAACAGCTTTTTTTTTAATTTTTTCCCTTATTAATAACTCTATAAAATCTGGCCCTGAAAACGTTCAGGTCCCTCTGCAGCATCATATTACGTAGTAGATTGATCTTTAATGTGAACTAGTACAGCCACTGTTACGACAATCAGCTTATCTCACCTACTTTTACAGATCGCTCAGAATTAATTCATGGAACCCTGGAGACCCTTCAGGTCTACAACTGCTTTTAGGAAGTTCCACAGAAACCTTGTTACTAACAGCGACATACTTAAAAGCTGCAGTGAAATGACAGCAAGAAGCAGTCTCAAGTTTAATGATGCTCTCCCTGTTGTAAAAGCTGGTATGCTTGCCTTCCAAATGAAAAGGTTTGGACACTGTTTTTCAATTTGCCCTCCACCTCCTAGTTACAGAAGTGAACGATGCTGAAGTTAAGTTAATTTGCTTTTTATTTTAAGCTACTCACAACATTTATTGTAGCATTAATGCTCATATAAAACATTTATTGTTTTCAGATCATCATGATAGCCTGAGGGATTTGGATGCAATCTAACTGAAAAACATTCTCTAAAACATCAGTAGAAGCCTTCTGAGATCATTTACTGTTTCATTCCTTTTCTTACGATTCCCTGTATTAAGGAAAAAGTGATTGAAATCCTTACCATAGTCTGTGTTTATTAGTATATTACTGTTCTTCAAGAGCGTTTACATTTTTATTTTTTTTTTTTTTTGCAACCCTATTGTACAGCTCTGTGTTCAATGCCAATTACTACACTCAATTTCAGAAGGGTTCATTGCATGGTTTTGGTTTGTGTTTTTTTTTTCTTAGTATTCATATGCATATGGTTAACCCATCTACTTGGTCACATTTAATATAAACTACACATTCCACAGCTGTTTCAAGATACAAGTTATTTCAAACAAAATTAGTCTATGTGTATTGTACAAAGAAAACAAATATCAGCTAGAATGCAAAGGATAGTCCCTGAACTTACTCATCTTTCAAAACCTACGTGGTATCTGGCATCACTCATTTCAGCCACTAATACCTGTGCTCAAGCTTGTCAATTTATTTGAACAGGACATTAATAGAAGAGAGACTGAAATTTGTCAGTAGGATTCAGAGTGTTTTTGCCTATGCACAGGTAGAGAAATGTTTCACTTTGAAGAGCAGAACACATTTTTCAAGAAGTTCTCACCTGTATCCACTTATCTGGAATAGCCATGGCTAGTCGATAATCAAAACCCCCTCCTCCCTCTGCAACAGGACGACAAAGAGCTGGCATTCCAGAAACATCCTTAAATAAAAAAAAAACCCACAACATAATTTGCATAGAATTGCAATCATTTCTACCACACAGTAATACTTGACAAACACTCCGTAAATTGTAAGCTGCTTCACAGACTAGCCTGGGTAGGGGATAAAAAAAAAAACACCTAAAAAACCCCTAAAAAAACCCAAAAATCAGTGAGTGATTACTATGCCTAGATTTTCTCTTTGAATGCAAGAGTTTCAGGGAAAAGCATTATAACTTTCTCATCAAATACTCTATTACAAAATATTTTAATAAAGTAGATATTTGAGGGGGAAGAGACCTCAGTAGGTGCAGAATTTGAAATAATTAGCTCTCTTGAGCTCCCAGTAAATCAATACAGAGTAGACAACGAAAGACAAATTAAACCTTCATTTTTTATTGATATTTTGCATAAAGAATGGCATAAAAATAAAAGGCTGAATATAAAGCGCATTAAGGAAGAAAAATACAATCTCTGCTCTTTTCCTAAATGAACCAAACCAAAACTATTGATCCAGCTAGCGCTGGAAAGTGTCATGCTCTTACTGAATAATTTTCCAGTTTCATATTGATGGAGGCTGATCATTCTTAAACTCATAATTCGAAGTTCTTAAAATAAATATTTATTCCATCGCTTTATTAGGAATTTATATCAACAGCATTCTTTCTCTAAAGTTAGCTTATCCGTATAGAGAATGCAAATCTCCAATAATTGCAAAATATCTATCAGTACTCAATCTTATTAACTGATGTCAGTGAGAAGCCATTCCATCACAATGGTTATGGATTAAAATACACTTTTTGCATCTGCACAAGAAAATGTATGGAACTAAATTCTGACTAGAAGCAGGGCTTAAGTAAGAAGCCCTTTCTGTTTTTCTGGATTCAATCCACTTTTCAATCCAATTGCTGCATTAGACTAGTGAAAAAGATATTTGCATTTAAAGTTATAGATACATACGCATACATTCATCCTCCCCCTTCCCACCCCCCAACATATTGACATAAGTGAGGAGACCAACCACATCATCACAAAGCTCATGGATGGCATCCTGGGGGGTGGAAGGCAGGGCTGCCATCCAGAGGGACCCTGGCTGGCTGGAGGAATCAATCAACAGCACTCTCAGAAAGTTCAGCAAGGGCAAATTGTCAAATCCTGCCCCTGCATCCATACAGGCTGGGGAGCAGCTCTGTTGGGAAGACCCTAGGGCTCTGGGCCAGCAGCAAGCTGAGCAGGAGCCAGCAGCCTGTCCTGGCAGCAGGGATGGCCAGCAGCATCCTGGGCTCCATCAACAGCAAAGCCAGGAGATCAAAGGAGGGGATTATCCCCCTTTACTCAGCAGTCATTAGATCACACAGAAAAATGCATCCACATTCCACATGCTGTAAATACCAAATAACAAAGGAGAAATTATTTCCTTTTATAATATCTAAAAGTTTGGAAGTTCAATAGCTCTCCTAGATCAGTCAGAAAGGATAAAAGCCAACTAATGCTCTCCATGTTATGCAGGACAAGACGATCTGAAACAAAAGCCTTTCTCTCTGGTGCTATGATGCCTATCTGGACAAGGTCCGAGTCTTTGAAATTCAAATTTTTGGGAAGTAAAATTCCAAATTTAATATTACTTATATCTATCTATATTTACATATTTTTACCTGGAAACACTGAAAAAAAAACAACTCTTCAGTGTTAGTTTGTTCAGTATATTTTCCACCAAATGTCAACAGCCAAAGTCTAAGCATTTGTTCAGACCTTAGTTTGAAATGAGCTCCATTAAAAAAAAAGAAGTCATAGCAGTAGGGTTTTTTTGTCTGTTTGTTTCTATAATACTTCGGGCATGACGTAATTTTATTTAACTTTTTTTCTCATTATACAAGACTCTAATCACAGCTTTATTTAGAAGGCAAAAATAAAAAGTAAGCATATAGTCAGTAGTACCTAAAAACTTAGAAATGACTAAGTGAATATACACAATATTAAAAAGTTGTGAAAATTATTGGTTAAATAATTAAGGAATATATTATAATTAGTTATGGCTAGACAAAAACATTTTTCTCATGTGGCACTCATTCCATCATCATTACGGGCAAGCAGAAATTCTTCATTGCCTTTAGTAATTTTCAATTATGTCAATAGTTTCTCCTGGAATTCTCCTTCAAATATGCAGCTTATTGATCAATTCTGTATTTCATGTAGCCACTCCCCCAGGTAGAAAAATGATGTATTGGAACAGAAGCAGTTTTCAACTCAAACAAGAGAAACTGAAGACACATCTAATTAAAAAAAAAAACCTCTTAGGCCAGTTAACATGAGCAGACTGAACTCAAAATTTCATTGGCAGGAATGCTTGTAATCTAAGACTACCTAGAAAATGAACAAATTTGACTTCAAATAAGCCTACAGCTCAGTGAAACCATCCCAAGTTTACCAGTCATTCCTCATCAGATGCCGTTTTTGATAGCTTGTCATTAAACTTTTCGCAGTGGCTGTCTATAATATAAAACTTTACTGTAACTGAGAAATGAAGTCAAGCAGTATTTTGTTTTCTGAAGATAAACAGGGTACTCTTGAGCAATATAGAAAGTTTTATTAAAAAATCTATATAGTCCCTAATGATATCAGATAGATGTAACTTTCCTTTAAACAACAAGAATTATTGAAATATAACAAGAGAGAAATCCTCAGGGTTTACTTTTTTTTTTTAGATAAGGAGAAAATATCAGTGAAAATGTACCTACTATAGCACTATAATGCTCTGGTGTTTCATACTATTAAAAATTCTATGTCCCAACAATAATGTTTTTCAGTGAAAAGAGTTTAATTATCTCAATCAACTCAAGTAATATATTCTATTTTCTCCCTCAGAAACCTAGAGAAACTTAATACTAAATTTAAATTAGCATATACATGCAGCGTTTATAGATTTATCACATGACCCATTAGAGAAAATTCCCAAAGTACATATTTCAGTTGTTTTTTCCCCCCACAAGGCAAAGTCTGTCTACTAACATTTCTCAGCTCCTGTCAATCCTTGAGTACCTGAAATATGACTTGATAATTAACAGGAAATTCACATCCCAAAGCCAACTAATCAATATTGATGTCACTGAGGATGGCAAATCCTGATCTTACCTCTGCTATGGTTATGCATTCCGGATGCAAGAAATTAATCATGTGGTTGGCCAGCATTAGATAACACAAAGCATCTTCATCCACATGTAGACCAAAATATTCATTGTAATCTCCACTGAACCCTGTGCCTAATAAGACAAGAAGTTTTAAAGGTCACAGTCGTTTTTGGTTTGTTTTTTTAAACCACAGATTTTACAATATGCAATTTTATAAGCACCAAATTTATTCATAATTTCAGATCTATCCATAGAGCAGCAAAACAAGATACTAGCAATTCTGGAATTTTTGGAGCATTCAGTGAACTTTTACAGCACTATTTCCACAGCAGCATAGCTGAAACAGGATTGCTCAGATTAGAGCTGTTTAAATTACTTACCAATTCCGTGATGATGATACAACATAGATGTAACACCATCAAATCGGAAGCCATCAAAGCGATAGTCTTCAATCCACATTCTCAGATTAGACAGAAGGAACCTCAAAACTTCCCAGCTGAAATAACATTGATATATTTTATAAGCTTTAGAAACCTCGGGATCAACTAGAGTTTCTTATACCATGTTCCCCACTCGCATATACAGTACTTGCACGGAACATTTTACCATTTTAATGACTTCTTCCCTGTTTTTCATCAGCCTTTTCCTAAGAAGTCTGTCTTCCTTATATCTTTGTCTTTTACTGCACATAATTTTAAGCAGGGAGATAGATGTTTAGGAAAAATTATCAACTATCTATATAGATGTCTAAATAGGTTAGTGATTGAACACATATATTACATTTTAACACCCATACTTGACACTGTACTTTTCCTTTGCCTCTCTAAAGATGTTTACACTGTGGGAAAAAATCTCCTAGACATGGAGAGAAAATTATAATAGGTAAGATTTCATCCCCAAGATTTTATGGATTTACAGCAATTTCCAGGCATAATAAAAATTGAAAAGCTGTCATCCCCCGCCCACCTACCCCTGATTATTTACAAATCGCATGTCACCAGTAGATTACCAAATGACCTACTGTGTTGCAAATTTACACATTTAAAAGAATAAAGCGACTTATCGAAGTTGAAGACATATTTTTTGAAATTCAGAACAGGAATGGGGTATAACACACACACACAAACAAAGTGTGGACGTGAAATCAAAAATATAAGAGAGGTTCCAAAGTGAGTAAGGATGTGGAGGCATTTGTGAACAAAGTTTGTGTTGAAGAACAAAATAGTTTCAGGAACAGTTTTCCCACTATTCGTCACCTCCTTTCCCAGGATACTGGTCTCAGTAGCTTCAAAGACCCCTATAACTTGTTCTGCCATCCACCCTCCACGCCATTGCCCTCTGCCACCCTCAGCACAGCTGCCTCAGATGCATCTCCTGCAAGCTGTAGCTCCAAAGAGCTCACCCATCTCAATCAGCTTCGTACGAGGTAGCAAAACATTTTTTGCCTCGATCTTCAACACCTGCCAATGTTATGATTTCTCTCTAATCGATTTCCCAACATAGAGCAGCTACAGCTCCACTTATTACTGAGCTTCTGTTAGGAGAAGAGTGCAAGCCACACAGCAGCACGCAGGGTCTCACCCACCACTCTCTGGTGAGCAAGACTGATGGGGTACACCTAGCACAAAGCACATCAGTCAGCATCACTGTTACAGTTTACCTATGCACATAGTTGGCATAAGGCAATGAAGGAGAACACTTCCAGATTTCACTTTATTTAACAGATGTCGAAGGCAGACTCATGAGGCAACTATGACACAAAGAATACACTCTATTTTGACAAAACAAATGTCCCCACAATCCTTCCTCCAAAAAACTTCCTTGCATGAGGGGTGCTTTAAATCTAGAATTAGTGGTATTATATGAAAAGACGGGGAGGCTGTGAATACACTATAAAGCTGGTAAAATCCTGACCTCACTAAATAGTCCATTCGATTTACTTCATTCAATAGGATTATAGTATTTCTCCATTCTTTGCATGTACTGCACACAGACATACACCTGTGCGTATAAGGACAGAAATATTACCAAATCAAAACCTCCAAATTTAGGAAATGTGAATCAATACATTGCCTCAGTTCAATATCTTTTTTTGGTCATTCATGACATGATTTTTTTTGTTCCATCCCTGAGTTCCCCCTCCCAGCCCAAATCATCCCATTCACAGATAACACTATACTAGGAAGATCCGCAGGAGCTTGTCTACAGAACCTTTTATATATTTATTGTTTCTTAGGTGAGATGATTTGCAATGAATGAATGATAGAGTATGCTCTGATATTGAAAGGAATAGAAAGATACCAAGTGTCATGTGAACTGCCAAGCTGGTCACACAAAAATACAGCTTTGTGCAAATGCTTGCTGTATCTTTTCCTGACCCAGCATCAAATCTGCAGAAAGCTATTTCCTGCAATCTAAACACTGCCAGCAAAGTCAAACTAGTAGTATTTTTATGGTTGTAGATCTCACACAGAATTAAGATAATGCATGTACAAAGAGTAGATTAATTGCTACAAGCACCAGCCAAACGAAAGTTATTTCTCCTCATTACAGACTGCTTGACTTTATAACCTTGAAGTTCTTAAGATGGTGAAGAGGTTTTATACATTTGTAAGACACACACAGAGGTCTCAAAACAGATAACAAATGAATTTTTTTTCTACCACTGTTGATAATGAAGACTGATCTTTGGAAAAAGATGGAGAATCTGTATGAAAACAAATTGTAATGACTTTTACATGAAAAACTGACTACAAATAAGAACAAACAAGATGAATTTGTTGAACCAAAAGATTAGTTAGCAAATTGATGAGATCAAAAACCTGAGTAGAAGCAGCAGATGTTTTCCAACCATCTGATTGCATATGGGAAAGAAGATTGTAAATAAAAAAATCAGCAAACAAACATATTAACTCCAACTAGTCTAAACTTGAAAAAATTCAGGTTTTGTATAATTTCTTGGAATGACATCAAATAGTAGCATTATACTGACTTTTAGAGGTAACTACACAGCTCCAAAACATGAGCTAGAACAAGAGGCTTTCTTGAAACATACAAATCACACTAATCATACAGAGGTTAATGATTTCATCCACGTCAATTTGTTTACGGGAGCAGCAGCATTAGAAATAGATGTAGAAAGCAGTACCAAATAACTTTGCAGAATGCCAGTAGAGGCCAAAATCATAGCATAATTGAAATACATCCACCATATAAGCAATAACTCAGGAACATTTCTAAAAGAAGTACATTCTTGCAGTTTTACAGGATAGCATTCATTAAGAAACAGGATAGCATTCATTAGGAATGTAATTTCTTTTGGGCAAAAGCCATATCTTAAATTATATCCTAACAGTCTCTCACGCTTTCGCATACCATAAAATTGAGAAAGTTGTTTCATCGCATGCATGATCTAAGAGAGGAAAATATATGCAGTATTATAATTAGGAAAAGAATTATTTACACTGTAAGAAATTTAAATAATTCAGAATTCACTCAGACATCATTCAAAACAAAGAAGGTCTTCGCAGAGAAGTCCTGCTGTTTTTTTCTTCCCCTTAGGGCCAGTAGCTCACACATTAAAAACAGATTTCTTGGTTGAAGTAGCGAAATGAGCATATCTAGCTAGATGACCTGGTTTCACAAGGTGATAAGAAATTTAACAACTTTCCTATACCAGGTCAGCAAAAAGCCTGTGAAATTGCTTACAAGTCACACTCATTATTTACCTTTTTTCCTGCTGTACTAATCAAAAAGCAAAATAATGATTCACCATAAGAATCCTAATTCCCAATCCATGATGAACATGAAATATTTAGATGCAAGCAAGTAATGCATTTAGACCAGTTAATTTTGTCACTGCAGACAAAAAAATAATATTGGCTGTACCTAAAACAGTTTGAAGCTGCAATTCTTGAACCACATTAATGTTGACACTCATAAACTGCATTTATTATTATGTATTATAGAAAACATATGGAATTGCTGACCTTATAAGAATCTAGACTTTTATGATTATTTAACTGTTTTCAATTCCTAATGTTTAATTAACTTCACACATAATAGTACTGACTTGCTAAAATATTACTTTTCACCCAAGCATTTCAACAGCTGATTGGCTTAAATTCCACCAATGGATTACTAAACAGAGAAACTGTCAATCAGTCTGATAATGCTAACTTTCAGTAAACCTGATGAAGTTATTCTGTGTACTCAACATGCATAGTACACCCCAGATGTGACACAGAGATGCTCTGCCCCCCACCCCTGCTGTTAACCGTCATACACCAGCTTGCCTCTTACTTAGAGGCACTTTGATCAGAGTGATACAAAAGGGTAACCAGTCTTATTCTATTTGGGGAAAAAAACAAGAACAAAAAAAAAAAATAAACTATCTGTACTTCAACCTCCTTCATTTACATGGAGAAGTGATTCCTCACTGTCCTCTATGAAATATCGTTGGCAAGACCCCAAGTCCCCTCTAGCCACCAGTTGAAGCAGTGTGGCAGGTGCCTGCTTTTTAGCCAAGGCACAATCCTGACACACTGCTAGACTGCTTTCAATACCTGCACTCCTAATTAGACTGGCCGCCTCTCTATGGGAACATACACATCGATGTCATTCAATAGAAGGCGATACAGTCGTTAACAAATCAAAAGAGCTTTTGCTCAGTAATTCAAGCTGCATTATGCCTCCAAAATGAACTGTCCAGACAACAAACACAATAGAGAGCTATCCTCCTGGGGCGTACAATAATCTGTGGGCAGAAAGGGTCAGCAGCAACATGTCACTTCCCTTGTATCAATCCCAAAAAGGCAGAGCAGCAGTGAATTAGCTTACTTCCCCCACAGTAAAAACCACAGAGGCACTACTGTAGAGAGCTATGTTTTCTAGACTTAGGATTTCTGAAAGTGCATGAAAATAAATAAGCCATTCTATTTCAACAATATTAATCTTACATTTCAAAGTTAACATTTGGACACAAAATGACTTTTAAGGAAAAAGCTTATTCTAAAAACAAGCAATACTAATTAATAGTAGTGGCACAAATATCACTAGGTGAGAAGTTACAGTAGACTAAAGCTTTCAGTTTAACACACACTGGAATTTTAAAAGTATTTTAAAATAAACAGAAGACAACTGACAAAGATCCTGAGGAGAGAGTTTTCTCTCCACTCCAACTTTCAGCTGCAGGAGAATTTAGCTAGTAAAAGTTTTCAGAATGGCTGCAAGCCTTGTAGCACTCTTGAACTACTCTCCACAGTGCCACAGTATTTTTGGGCACACCCTCACCAACTCAAATGACAATCCCTTTGATCAAGCAGTTCAAGCTGTTGCACTTAAAAGTGATCTGGGGGCCAAGAAAGAACCTACAGCCCAGATGCATAAGTTGTAAGGTCTCTACTTCTTGGATGAAGCTTGAAATTAATACTTTCAATAGCAGTACTCACACAAAGCTTGGAAAGATGTTACTCGTACTCCATGGATTATAACCACACTTTCCTGGGTGAGCTAACGGGGATAGGTCCCAATTCTCTAAGTCTTCCACTGCTACTGGCTCAAGACTTCTGTAACAGGGAGCTTGCATCATTAAAGAATTATCTGTATCTCTTTCAGCCATATCAATGATAAAGAGTGTCACTTTTTCCCCCCCTGACACCTCTGAATTAAAATAAATCTTAGCTTTAGGTCTAGCTCCCCGAGCTTTCTCAAATTTATCAAATATCATAATTACTACCCCACTGTCTTCTCCTTCCCCACTTACTGCTTACGTTTATCACTTTACCTCTGTTCTCTGCATTGTGAGGTTTTACTTGTTTTAAAGAGAAATGGATCCATACCGTGACCTTTTTCTTCACTTTACTAACTATGTTTGCTTTGCTACCTGTATAGAATTTGTAACGCTGAAAGCAGACAATTTATATACTAAGATACAGCAAAGATGTTGACAATGCCAAGGAAAAGACTGGTAACCTTGATATTTGGTCTGCAAAGCAGCTTTATCTTTTAAATGACATTTCAAATAAAAAGCATTAAATAACACAAGTAATGGTACATTACAGATCTCTGAGTTTCATCTTTCTTTAAAGTCCAGTATGACACTGAAAGCATTAAAAAAGTTTAAACCACCAATTAGATAGCTCAGTCTACAAATTTCATGGACAATTCTCCTTACAGCTAACAAAAAGTCCTCACTTCAGAAATCTTGATTGGCATTGCAAGCTCTTGGGACCCAGCCACAGAACAGAGGACCCAGAACTGAAGAATACACATAGGTCACCACCAGCAGAGGAAAGGTTTTGACAAACTGTAATTGTTATGCAATAGAAACTTCAAAATCATTTGCCTGCTCAGGTTCATATATGACTGAATAGTACTCTGGCATCACTAAGGGAAGACAGGTCTACATTACGGTCACATCAAAAAAATCTGAACTAGAAGGAACTGAATAAAGAACAACACTACACATCTCAAATGAGAAAAAACAGGCTTTTCTCATTTGCTTAATACTAAAAGGGATTTGTGAAAGCATACCATTCTTAACCTCTGGAGGTACAGGGACAACATTCCTATGAAGCAGTGCTAGATTCCCTGACTTCCCAAAAATTAACCTATTTGTGTCTGGTCCTAGATAATCACCTTCCTACTGAATCTCAAAGGGCAGAGGTCTCCACCAGAACACAGCATGTGTTCTGAACGGGTCTGAAGTACACAGTCTAACCTGAAGCCAGGAGGGGATGCAGCCCTTATGGAAGTCTGAAACACCAGATCAGTAATAAGGATGGGGTCTCAGTATAACCTTGTAATTGTGAAAAACTTTAGTATAAAAGTTCCCTGTATTCACAGACAATAATGTGGCCCTTGGGAATATTTTGCTACCTGAAGGGACAATGAAAAAAAAATGCTAACCAGCCCTAATGAACGGAAAGCAAAGACCTACAGGTAGGCATGTCATTCCTAATTTATCTTGTCACAGTAAGGTGACAAAGTGTCACATAAAGTGGATGTGACCTATTAACAGTCCCTCTCCGTCTGTTTCTGGTTAGGTATTTGAGTATCAATCCCAACATTAAGTCTACCAGCTGTGAGAAGAGCAGCAGTGACAGCAAAACACAGCACTTGCTCAGATCAATGTCTACAGAACCTTCAGATATGTAGCGACTGGCATCACTACGCCAGACAGCAATTTCCACTGGGAAGTACTGATCCCTCTGCACAGAAACGCGAAAGGTCAGGGCTTTTTGCTTCACTTTTGTTTTCAACAAAAAGGGTGCTTAAAGCTAGTAATAGTCTCTGATACCAGTTTTTGCAGTAGGAGCTGAACTTCTGATTAACTGCTCAAGCAGCTTTCCCACCTAGATCAGTTGCCATTACGCAGTTGATTCCCAGAAGGGTGAAGTTTCCTAATGCTTGCTATTAGGGTAAGCAAACTCTCAGTTTTCCAAGAAAATAGACAGGAGAAGGTAGATGCAAACATTACCAGATGTGGGCAAGCCAGTCATGTATTTAAAGAAGTCAAGATTCTATCTTTCCATATTCCAGCATGTATCAGGGCATCTTGAACACAACAGTTTTCAGGCATGTACTTCTCACAACTACTAAATGCCTGTCAATCATAGAAAGAATCATATCAAAGTACAATGAGAAACAGATGGCTACAGGAATGAAAGACACCACAGCCACTGGCTCTCAGATGATTTGAGCATCTTTACAGAAGGATACAAATTTTTGGAAAGGATTGATAGGAAAAAAAGCTTTCTATATTTTCACAGGACATTATTCCATTAAGTTGGACTGTGTAAGAGGCAAAAATGCCAAAAATATACCCCAATAGATGACTTCACTGTTATGAGCAGTAAAAATTAAGAGGATTGAGACCCTCCATTATTTAGAAAACTATACTGGAGGAACAACGGAATCTTGCATTTTTAAGATTAAATGAATAGCAAACATGTAACCCGAGCACATCCAAATCCAGGAAGAAATTTTATTCTTAGCCACAAGAACAAAGGATTTATTTATGCCATCGTGATTAGAAAGGCAATGATATTACATTATTACAAGACCATATCAAGTAAGTCACTGAAAGAATAAAAGGCTTCTGTAACAGTTAAAAATAATGGATACTTTTATCAATACTTGCTGCAGAAGATAACACTTTAAGCGGTAACATCCCATTCCCTCCATTGAAATGGAAAAGCTCAGAAGTATTTCAGAATTTGAAGGCCAGTCTTCAGGAAAACAGTGCTTAATTATTCAAGTTGTATTATGAAAAAGTTATTAGAAGTCAAAAGTGAAAGAAGGATTATTTTCAAATTTGGAAGCGTTTCTTCTGTGAAGATCCACAGTCCTTTCACAAACTAAACCATACCAGTTTCTATCAGGCAACATAAAAGTCAGTACTGGTAAATTAACTGCACACAGGATTGCATGGCTATTTCTATTCTACCCTTTTCATGGGGAAAACAATTCTACAGAAGCCACTGACAAATATATGTGTATATTTATATGTAAAAAAAGTCTAATAAGCAGAAATGGTTATTATATCATGATTTTTGTGAGAAACATTGATATCTTGAAAAAAGTAAATAAATATGAAATACTAAATATTAGATTTGATTCATATCCAGTAATTACTTAGGAAAATGATTTTTCAGAACTAGGCATATCCTTTATTCAAGCACCAGCAGTAGTTCTGAAGTCTTTAAGAAAATATTTATTTTTTCTTTTGCCCCTCAAAATTCTCCTTCATCTGTTGGCACAAAGAAGAACTATACAGTAAGGTCCTTCAGGAGCTATTGGCACAGACAATACAATACCCAGTTAAATTAGGGCGACTGAATATGTGCTAAGTAATGGATAGTCTAACATTTTGTCTAGGAAAAAAAAAAAGATGATAGAGGGTAACTATACCAAATATTGATTGTCTGCCCATCTAATTCCAGATCAGAGAAGCTATACCCACTGTACACACAGACACATGCAACACACCAAGAATATGTTACAGCTGTGTGAAAACTGCTATCAAGCTTTGCACATGAAAAGGCAAATTATTTTTGGCAAGCAAGATTCTGATGCATGGGTCAGGAAGTCATTTTCTCCTCCGAATTTATACATTTTCAAGTGCTTAGAAGTTGGATCAATGTTTTGGAAAGATCCATTATTTTAATTTAACAGGTTAATTCTGCATTAACTATCTCTACTGTATTTTGCCAATGAATTAAACATGTTAATGAATACATTCACACGACTTTACTGAAATGTCATTTGCACACACAGGCAAATTTTCTCCTCAAAGGAACTATGGAATATACATAGGTTTATTATATATACTAAGCAGCACAATGTCCTAGACTTAAAATTTTCAGGCTAGTCCTATCTATACCTGATAGGAGTAAACTAAATAATATCAAATAAAACATTGTTATTTGCCATAAAAATGGAATCAATAACTCAAGTATTAACCAGTAAAGGTTATGTCCTGCAAAATGTGAATATAAAAACAGCCTTGGAGGCAGTGCAGATATGTACTTACTGTAATGAAATTTAATAATATTCTTGATGCTTTTTGCTCAGAGGGCTTCCTTAAGCAAACAGGAAAAAAAAAAAAAAAAGGTACTGAAGACAATTACCTGCAGATTTAACAGAGTCTCCAGGACACACTTTTTAAAATAGAGAATGTTTCAAAACTAAAAATTAGAAAACCCTTTAAAGTGCTGATACATGATTTCAGCTACAATTTGGATAATTTCAGCACTTATACCACTCATGTTCTACCCAAGTATATAGTAATAAAATAAAAATATTTGACAACATTTAAAATTCTTTTAAGCGGAAATAAACCTTTTAGTGAGTATTAAATTTGTTTAGTGACACAATCAACCAATCAATGAAACAGAATTTGTTGTTCTGCAACATGCAACCAAATCTAAATATTCTTAAAACGTATCATCAGGATTTTGCATACAATTTAATGCAGTTTGTGACTTCCATAATCGAACTCCGATCTCAAACATTTCAGAGTAGTTTACTCTTGAACACTGGGTTTGATTAAGTCTAAGCGTAGGGTGGAAATAGCCAACTATTACTCATCAGGAGACTCGTGATCTTAAACAGACCATTATCCACAACTTTCACCAGAAAACAGCATCAGAATTAAGGAGGGAACCAGTAAATAAAACAACTTCAAGAGATACTTAACTATGTTGTCAGGTGTTCTTTTTTCTCCCCTGAAATAGTATGCTATTATATACACATGTAATAGAAAACAATTATCCTTGACTTTCTACGTTGTCTATATAGGAAACCAAAATTACAACCTCAATCAGTTCATTCCATTAGCAATGACAAAACATTAAATACCTGGCAAATTGTAAACTTCAAGTTCTGTTTTCTCAAAACCATATTGCTAAAAGCCTGAAACAGTGTTTTCTATAAATCTAATTTCATTTATTACGTTAAAATTTTGTTTCCCAAACTGAGACTCACACAAGTGATTTAAAAGGGACACTGAAGAAGAGTCTGGTTTGCTGCCTTTCCCTCAATGTCTCCTACCTAACTGCTCCTAGCCTTCTGTCTGAAGAACTAAACAGAAATACGTCTGTCTCCTGTAACCATTTAGTTTAGCCACAGCTAAGAAATGCTATTGTGGCCTCCACCCAAATCAAGGTAGGATTTTGTGTGATTCCTCCCTCAAACATGCAGAAACCAAAGCTACAGCTGATAAAGCACGAGTCTTTCTCTTTGCTGGTCATGAACACAAATTTTAAGAATACCAGCCTCAAAACGTGCACACACACAAAAATATTTAAAGCATTAGTATTATGCCTGTACTTTCCAGATGAAAATGTAGATGGTTTTCATTTGAATTCAGGTGGATATTTTGGGTTTTCTAACGCTAATGAATAGCAACAGAAATTCAAGATGCAAAGCAATAAAATTCTTCATAAAAAAACATTTTGAAAACTCCCAAGGAAAATCATTAAATAAGTTGAAGCAAGATGGCCAGGCCTCTGCGCTTGAGAAAATTCCAGCATTAATATAAACATAACAACAAATATCTGGTTTTCAAAAAGTTAAGAGCTCTTTTCTGTGTGCAGATGACAGGGAACCATAGTTGCTATGGTGGTAACAGCAAGACTCAAGTTCATACATACGAGAACGCACTAACAAAACCTTACCAATCTACCATTCAATGTCCATATGCTACTGCAGATAAACTATTTAAAAGAAAAAAAAAATTAAAAAAAGGTATTTACCTTGAAAATCCAAAATCAAAGCACTAATCCTCAAGCAATGAATTGTTCAGCTACTTTTTTTTTTTTTTTTTAATTTTTGCATAGCAAAACCAACCTCAAAAGAAATAGTTATTACCACATACAGAAGCCTGTATGTGAAGGGGCATACTCTTGAATTTTACCACCCTAGGACATCTACTTTGCAGATGCTATTATCTGAATATCCTTCTACTTTAGTCTCTGAGAAGCCAGAGGTCTCAGTTGCCTGTCTCTGTTATAGTGACCAAAAGTCTATCCTTCCTTTCCTGGAAGGAAAGCAGCAATGTCGGCAGCAATGCAAAATCTGTAAAAGGAGACAAAAAGTTTAAGATCCGTAGGATTAATTATCAGTCATCATACAGTACAGACATTACAGGAGGCTTCTGACTCCATGTCCTGAATGGTAATTTACTAATTTCCTCCCTGGGGAAAGCAGAGGGTATAAAGTTCACTCTTTATACTAATATTAGCTAATACAAAGCTTAGATTACTTCCTCTCACACTTCCAGATTTTATCCTCAGCATAAACAATTGCTCTGGATACAGTCCAAAATGTTATTTCCGGCACTGCTCAGTTACGTGACAGACAGCATGAAGGGCAAAAAAGTTTGTACAATGAATCTCTACATTCACAGAAAAAGAAGAATTCCAGTGGAAGTCTCAGACAGACTGAAGACTGTCTCATCTCATCCCTAGCATGAGATTCAGGAAATGACTGCAGAGGTAAGCAGTGATTTGGCAAAACCGATTTATGCACGCATCAGTCCCTATTAACTTTCAGCAAGCACAGAATGCGAAGCTAGTGCATTTGCACAGAACAGCACAGGAGACCTGAAGTACAGGGTTCATACTAAATAGGAATCCATTCTTAAGCAGAGCACAGTATTTCTCTATTTCTTGCATTTTTTAAAGTTATGTTCTTCAGGAATGCAATTAAAGATATTAGTTCATCTTACACTGTGTCAATAGAGTTAAGAACTCGCAAATGTACTGCTTTCTGTATGTTTCATAAATACTTTTTTATGTAAGAGAACTGAAAAAACACATTTATATTCAAAGATACTTAGATTATCTCAATTTCTGGCTAGACACTATTGTTTCAACTGTCTAATTTGTACTTCATTAATATTAAGACAAGAACAATAAGCACATTTGCAATAGATTGTTACCATAACTTTTTTTAGTATATAATATGTAGCAATTATTTAAACTGTCTCTGACAAAAATAGCTACAAAGTAATTTTTGTATTGATTCACCACTATACTTTATCTATTGTTCTATTTTTAAAAAATTATGCACCTATTTTAAACCTTTTGTGACCTGAACATATTTTAACATACATAGTATCTTTCTATATTTTTAAGTTCCAAAGACGTGGGAAAAATGCTGTGCCAAAATATCATGCCGTCCTCCCACTAATCCACTGAAATTAAATTGTGAAATGGAAAAATCAGATAGTATCTTGAAAATATTCACAGTCAGAATAATCAGTGTCCTTATATTAGATACAATATACAAAAAATATATATATTATGCTCTACTGCAAAATTGGAAAACTTTTTAAAAACAAAATACTCCTGGCACTCCAAAAAGCTTTGACTACTGCATTTGCATTTTCAAGTCAACACAGAAGTGGAAACTCACAAGACAAGGCAACAGTATTTTTGATAGTTTTAAAATCATGTTATGTGGCTGAAAATGTCCAATTAATGCACTAGAACTTGTACATTAATCACTGAACTACAAAAAGGTTTGGGTTGGAAGAGACCTTAAAAACCATGTAGTTGCAGCGCCCCTGCCATAGAAGTTGAAACATTTTTTACAAGACCAGGTTGCTCAAAGGCCCATCCAATCTGACCTTGAACACTTATAATAACAAGGCAACCACCAACTTCTCTTGGCAATCTGTTCATAATTTATGTTCGTTATTGTTATGTTCAATTTGTATCTACCCTCTTCCAGTTTAAGACCATTGCCCCTTGTCCTGTCACTACAGGCCTTGGTAAAAAGTCTCTCTCAGTCTTCCTTATAAGCTCCTTTTAAGTATTGAAAGGCCACAATACAGTCTCCCCAGAGCGCCCTCTTCCCTAGGCTAAACAACACCAAGTCTCTTAGCCTGGCTTTGTAGAGGTGCTCTGATCATTCTTGTGGCCCTCCTCTGGACCCACTCCAATGTGTCCTGTCTTGTGCTGGGGACCCCAGAGCTGGACACAGTACTCCAGGTGGGGTCTCACAAGAGCGCAGTAGGTGGCAGGAATCACCTCCCTTGACCTGCTGGCCACACTTCTTTTGATGCACCCCAGGATATCATTAGCTTTCCAGCCTGAAAGCACACTAGAATGATAAAGTCATTGCCAGCTCATGTCCAATTTTTCATCCACCAGTGTCCTTGTGGACTTCTCTCAGGGCTTCACTCAATCCCCTAGCCTGTCCTAATACTAGGGATTAGCTCAACTGAGGGACAGGACCTTGCACTTGGCCTTGTTGAACCTCATGAGTTTAAATATTTATTTCCATTTTGTGGGAAGAGAATTTCAGATTACAGAGTAGTGAAAAAAGCCTAAAAATCTCAAGTAATAAACACTAAATACTCAAGGCAGAAGACAGGTGAAGAAAACCCACTGGAAATCTTTTGGGATTTTATTGTTTTTCTCCAGTGTTTGGCATTTTGATTACTCAGATTCACCAGTTCTTTGAACACAAAAAGCATCTAGGTTACCTACTGTGAAGAGCTAAATTTCAAGAACAAAAAAAAAAGAATTTCACCTATCCTTGTTGTCCATAAAACCAACTGCCTGTTTAGCAATTTGAAAACTTACACTATTTATTTCCTTAAGCACCAGCTTTAAGAACTTGTTTCTGAATGTCCAAACTTCATCCATTTAAAGCTAAATAAACTAAAAAAAGAAAGTCATCAATTCTACAGTACATAACTTAGAGTAAAAAGTATTTAGTCACAGCTATGTGCCAAACTTTTATAGCCGCAAAAGGTCATTCTTTTAGACAGCCTTGGTACACGAAGCAATGAAGCATATGTAAAAGTTTCCTTTGTATGAACAATTATATATTATTCTAATTATTTACCATTCTGACTAATGTGGCATCATAATAAACAAAACAAAAACTTAGGTGTTTTCTTCCTTTCGTTTTTCCTTCAGGGTAAAACGGTAGGAGAAAGGAGAGGGAAAGCAAGGAAGAATTTAGCACTGTCTCCAACTTCTTGCAAAAGGTCAAGGTATGGAAATGTAACACTGACTATAAATAATACCTCAACTGAGTAGTCCTCAGAGATAATTTTACTCCCAATTGTGGTCTAATAATGAATGGATTATTTCCTCAAAAGACACCAATTTCTCTTTTACTTACTCTATTAGAAAACTGTCTTAGAAAACTTAGGTATACTAATATGCCTGTGTTAAGTGTGTTCTAAAAATCTCATGCCCTAATCAAAGTTGTACTACAGCGTTAATAAAATCTTACTAAGTAACAGCAAGGTTGAAAAAGGCTGATAACTGTAAAGCACCAAAGAAAACAGTAAATTATGCTTATCTGTGAAACTTTGTGGGTTAAAGATACAAGCCTTAGGTTCTAGCTGTGCTGCACACTCATTTTAACAGGGTGAAAGGAACACGGCTTCAGTCCACATCAAGAAGCAACAAATTCTATGGTGTTTACCCTCCAGACAAGAAGAGGTGATCTAATGTGTTTATTTAATTGGAAAAGTGACAACAGTCATTACTTTATTCTCTTTTCCTTTAAGATATGTAAAGAAAGCACAGACAGAATAAAAATAAGGACAGAAAAGAGCATCCTCCTCTTGACTACGAAGCCCTTGGATATATACACTCACTTAAATAGCCTTAGTGCAGTGGCTAAAAACATTACATATACACAACCCCCCCATATTTTTACTTAATAATTCTCCAAAGAACTTCATTCTCAGCTCTTTGTTTAAAATTGATTGAAACGTCTCCTACACAAGAAAATTACTAGACAGCATAGAGTGACTTATTATATGGGTGTGGTTTTTTCATTCTTGTGTTCATTTGTACATACATATCTATTTGAAAGGACTCTTACTGCACTATAATCAGATTGAAGAAATCAAGAGAAGTAAGGTCCACAGTGTATTACTTTTACTTATTTCCTTCACTCCCTACTAAATTCATTAAGTTAATGGTAGAAGAATAGCTTAGGAAAAAAACCCATATCTAAACGAATAATGGCCATCTCTCTGGCAATGAATATTTTTTTTTTTTCTAAATAGCTTTATACCGTTTTTCAGATTACAAGGGATTTTTGAAAGTAACAGCACTAAGCACTGGAACAGGCTGCCCAGAGAGGTTGTGGAGTCTCCTTCTACAGAGATATTCAAAACTCGCCTGGATGTGTTCCTGCCCAGCCTGCTCTACATGAACCAAGGTCCCTTCCAATCCCTACAATTCTGTGATTCTGCAACACAGATATATAAAAGTATTGGGTAAAGAGTTAGCCTCCTTATCAAAGAAGGGATACAGAAAGAAACCAGGATAAACATATATTTGATTGCAATTCTCATGGCAAACTATAGAGAACTCTATAAAGCTAATTCCTTACAAGGAACTGCCCAAAACAAATGCATGGAAGAAATAGCCAAGCAAATTTAGTGTAATATGTTGTTTTTTTAAAAAAAAAGGCGAACTATTTCCAAATGTGATTTAGAACAGTTCACTCTGTTCCCAGGGGTAGAGCTTTTCATACAATAATTCTGCTCATTCATTAAGACATATTTGACATGATACACTGTTTCAGTTCTTCAGACTTGCCCTGTAACAATATCAGCCAGAACAGAACCTAGAAGAAAAAAAAAAAACACAGCAAGAGCTACTCCCAGTCCATCCATTTCCACTATAATGTGGCCACAGTAGAACCAGTTTCTGTATCTTCCTTGCAGTTTCGCAAATAATTTTGTAAGTATGAACTCTAATAAAATTTATCTCAATAGCACATTTGTTTCAAAGTAATTTTGGCATTTAAATAACCCTAAAGAGAACACGCATATAAAACTGAGCAAGTCCATATACATCCTTGCTAAATTTTAGCACAGAACTACCAACAGAGTCCCATGTAAAACAATCTCAGCCGGTGGCTATAGCTAGGAAACAATTTGGTTTCCTAGCTGTAGGACGGAGACAGTTACCACCTAAAGCAGCAGCCTGGCCAGCTCCGTTGGATGCGTTGACCTCTATCTTCAGTTTCAGTCAACTTCTAGAGACAGGAACTTAGTCTTCCTGCTCGTCCATGAAATGGCATTCCTCAAGACAACACAGCACCCCTTTCAAAACAAAGTACTATAACAGATCAACATGACTATTTGCAGGTCATTTCTGATCTGTCGGCCATAAATATACTACTGACTCTTGGAAATGCATACTTTATCCTTTTCTACTTTGAAGATACAGTCGTTAATTGTTTTGCCCCTTGTTATTACCAATTTTCTTTCTCTCTCTCTCCAATGAGCTTTCCAAAAAAGGATTGAGTGGATCTGTATGTTATCCAACATATAAACACTAGAATTAGGAAAAAAAAAAGGTGACAATTGTCTTAATGATTCTATCTTCTTTCCCTACCATGAACGGTACCACGCCTAGTTTTCCTCCAACCTACAACTCCTTTAGATGAAACCCTACAAGATGAAAGTCAACATTCCCCATTTAATTTGTAGATTTTCTTCAGAACCTCTCTCTCATCTCTAATTTATACAACTGTCACCCTTTTCCCCAGCACAATCTTCTATTCACAACAGATACTGCTCACGTAAGTGCTGCAGTAATCACATAAGAATGCTGTGAAAGTTGTCAATTTAAGTGTGGATTACTAAATGCAAGATCATTATTGCATTTAGACTGATGAGGAATGACTCTCCGCAGTGTGTTGAATCTCACCTAATTTTAGGTCTTTATTGAAATACCATAATCAACTTCAGGTAAGAGTGACTGTGTCTATTCAAGTCATGATTGAATTTAATTGGCTACAAGTGTGGACCTCTATATTTCAAAATACACTACCTGAAAAAATTTAGAACAATTTGCTTTAATTTTTTAGTGTGCCTTTTCTTCATGTATCAATATATTGTTTTATTACTATACCACTTTTTGTGCAGCTCCATTTCAGAAACTTTACACAAAGCTGTGATTGCTGTGTTGGAGGTTCTGTAAACTTCAAGGAAAGTTACACATATTCTTAGGTGATGCTCAAGAGTTTCAGAGCATCTGTAGATTTAAAGCCTCCTAGTCTGTTATATCAATCTAAGTACAGTGCAGTAAAACAATTAAGTTTCCAGATGAATGTTTAATTAAAAAATTAAAGCAACTCTACAGCATGTCTAGACTGCATATACTATAACTCATATGCTCATGGCTGGAACTTTTTTTTTTCATACTATTACTTTAATCATTTTGATTACCTTGCAGTAAATTTCAATTTATCATCCCTTCTGTCAACGCTTTCAGTACTCACTCCCTTCAAGAAAGGCAAATTATTAACTTCTATGTTCCCATACTTGATAGTGCTTACTTGCTAACATTCACAATGATTAATAAAAGGAGGAGAAAACACAAAGAAACAAGGATTTTCAGAGTCATGGAAGGCCCTTAAGGTTTAAGTTTTATAAAGTACTTTTTTGTCTTTACAGTCACCCTCAAAGTCCAGTCTATTAGAAGTAGATTGCCAAGGACATATGCAGGGAAGTTTTTTAAAATAAAACTGTAATCAAAATAATTCCATTTTTCAGCTCTGGAAAAAAAAATAAAAGTATCTCGCTATTACATCACAAGCAGCGCCTTCTTGAAGCAGTCATTAAAAAACAATCTTTGCCAGCCAAATCCAATTCCAATGCATATTATAGGGATCTCTAAACACAGAGCTTTCCTGAACAAATTTAGTGAAGGAAGCCTGGCAGGAAAAGAATTAAAAATGGCATAGCTGAAGGAATTACATCATGAAACAACTTACATCCATGTTCCTACTATAATTACCCTACAATCAACAATGTGCTGAAGAAACCAAATGACTGAGAATCTAAGCTCACTGACAACTGTCACTGCATTACCTTTAACCTAGTTGGAATTATGGCCAAAGTATCTCCCCAGTGAATACAGATTCATGATAAACATGACCTGCCACTGGATGTCATTACTACTGCATAAGCACAGCTGGAAGAATGGCACTTGTACCTGAGTAAATCCTCAGAAGCTACAGAAGAGGACACTTCAGTGACTACACAAGCGAAGACTGAGGGGATATCTTATTTATAAGTATCTAAAGGGTGAGTTGAAGGATGTTGGAGCCGGCCTCTTTTCAGTGGTTTCCAGTGATAGGACACGGGGCAACAGGCTCAAGCTGGAACATAGAAAGTTCCATTCAAATATGAGAAAAAACTTCTTTACGGTGAGGGTGATGGAGCACTGGAACAGGCTGCCCAGGGAGGTCATGGAGTCCCCTTCTCTGGAGATCTTCAAGACCCACGTGGATGCAGTCCTGAGAAATGGGCGCTAGGGGTTCCTGCCTTAGCAGGGGAGTTGGACCAGATGATGTCTAGAGGTCCCTTCCAACTCTGACAATTCCATGATTCCGTGATACAAAAGACTTGAATTACAAGACTGTAGGTGTATAGGATACATTCATTCTTCAGTAATTTTCCCCTCCCCTCCTGACTGGGGGATCAACTGTGTCCCAAAACCTGTATAGCTTAAACTTTTAAAGAAACTTCTTCATTGAAAGAAAGCTGCAAAGTCTTTAAAGCTATGCAAGGTACGAAAAGTAGAGTTACAGACAAAGACAGGTTTGTTAGTAGCTCAAAGATGCAAAGGGACAAAGACAGAAATCTGCAAAATTGTAAAAGAAAATACTATGGAGTCTGAAGAAGATAACCCAGCACCATCAAGGGTCTGCTACAATAAGTAGTGGCAGCCTCCTTTCTCCCACCTGTCCGATGCCTGTCTGGCCAGTAGAGACTCTTCAGGTGTCTTAACTAGAAGCTATGAGTGTACTAGCAGTTCTTAAATCTTAACAATCCTTTGAGCATGTTAACTACTAAGTAATAGTTTGCAGTAAAGTATACCTGCTCCACACTCTGTAAAACCCACATAAATAAAGCAACCCTGAGATGGATAGGAACACACATATCTGCATTTTGTATGTCATGCTGACGTGCCAACTTTCCTTAAGTACATTAAGGTAAGGAACCGTAATTTTTGAAGCTATAGTACTCCAAAAAGCATCAACTTACATCAATTTAGAAAGCTAAGGATGCAAGTGTACACATTCCTTTCTGAAAGCTGTTACAAATCACGGTGAGGCTCCCACATAATGCAACAAGTGTTCACTTCCATAGATATTTAGAGCTCAACATAGAACTGTCTGCTACTTAAGCACAAAAAATTTCTCTGGACAACTATGTTAAGAGAATTATGAGGCCAGACAGGTACCCCTACTAACCAAACACTAATCTCTGAAAGATGTATTTCCTATTTCATTCCACCTACTAATAATATTACACTAGTGGCAACTAAAGATTGGTTGTTGATCAGAAGAAAAAAAATATCAGATAAACAGATGTTTAAGGAAAAATGAAATACTGATCTTAACAGGGGCTGCTGAAGATGTTAGAAGATCAGCATGCCTTTAAGGAGTTGGATTCCAAAATGAAGTAAATTAGCATTTATTGCCACCAGCAGACTTTCCCCCCCGCCCCCACCATAAAATACAGCATGAAGTCTATGCAGGATTTAAATACAGGGTGGCAGAATAGGTCATCATCATCTCAGCATCCAAACATAGATGTATCGTGCTATTTTAGATGCAAGAGAGCACTTGAGACACCCGCATGATGCTGGGCCACAGGACAGGAAAGAGAAGCTTCAGGTGACGCGCACCACTCTAGTAAGGCAGCTGAAAGACTGCCCACCTAAACCAGAACTAAAACACACTTTGGCATCCGACAGCTGCCCTATTTCTGCTGCACTGATGATGGGGCTAAAAGCAGTTTCTGAACTATAGTAGTTTATAACCCACTTGAAGAAAAACTGAAAAAAGTGCGGCACACTAAGCTACAATCAGCTGCTCCACCAACAGTTCAGAAGACTGAGCTAAAGAGAACATCTGGGTAGGCAGCAGGGGACCAGCATCTCATCTGTTGCCCTGATGTAAATTGTGGCTTGTGGGACACAGTGTTTATACTCTGAACCCTACCTATATATCTATATCACTTGAGACTTCATAAAACTGAAGGAAGAAGAAAAGACTAAAGAAGTGATTTCTCCCATTACATGATTTAAGTAAGTAAATTTAACTTCCTTTATAGCACTTACAAGCCAAAATACAAATACAAGCCAAATACAAACAAGATAAAACCTCTAGGTGGACAAGCCAAAGTATTCCCACCAGTTATGATTTGGTGCATTCAGAGAAGAATGAAAGTACAGAAACACAAAATCCAGTCTGAAAAAAAAACCCAAACAACAAACCCCACACTGAAAAGAAGGCCTCACAAGAGATGGCAGGAATGTCAGTTGGCCCCAGAACCTTGTAATGGACATCTTTTACTGATCATACTTCTGCATCAAAGCAAGCAGAACTTTGTAATTAAAGCCAGAACTCAATTCAACCTCTGACTCTTGTGCCAAATTCTTCTCCTAGATTGAAGAAGAACTTAAAATTTTAGCTAAGTGCTCAGGTAAAAAGGGTCACAGTATCAAAAAACAAACCAAACTCAAAACTTGGGGCATCACATGATTTCTGCCGAGTTGTACATATACCAATATTCTTAAAGGCTCACAGAAATATATCGCTATACCTATTGTCCCTAGAAATTGGATTAAGCAAGTGTACAATCTAAAAAAGCCTAATGAGAAAGATGGAATTCAGAGCCTTAAAAATCAAAACAATACTCTCAGCTCTCAATAAGCCTAGAAAGCAAGCATCATTTACACATTTTAATTATGTAGTGCTTGAAAAAGAAAAAAGGAAACAGCTTATCTTTGCTAGGTAATATGTTGTTCTCAATTCTTTTTAAATTGTTTTGCCTGATTAGTATTTTAGACACATTTGCTATGTGGAGAAATGAATTTAAATCAAAACACAATCAACCACTCTAGTTGTGATCCCACCTGGTCTCCAGGGTCTACAGCATCATTTCTAATGAACTTGGCAGCTGAATAATCTTTGAATATGATTTTAGAAAGGAAAAATTGTTATACTTAGCTCGTGCTAAATTAATTACAAGCACAATCCTTACTTAAGATGGGAGGGTGTTTACACGTATTTTGAGTGAGATATCTTACACAGGATCACAATAGAGACAAGCTATTTAATTTACCACAAAATTACCCAGACAGTGCCAGCTAGACTAGAGGTCCAAAGCCTGTGACATCCCTTACAGCATTTCCCTTTCATGAATTCAGCAACAGGAAAGCCACACTTTTACTAGGAACCAAGACAAAGGATATAAATGTAGTTTTTTTAGAAAATATTTATTTTTATGATCTGCAATCCTTACTCAAGCTTTGCAGGTCAGGTTTTTGGGTTGATTGCTGAGATGGGGCAAGGGGACAAATACAGGGACAACCAGGAAGTGACAGAAACGAAAGAGAAGATGATTCACCAAATTAACGTGTTTGAGAAAAAAGTGCCCCATTCCAATTTTTAGAGGGGAAAGAGTGAAAATTTATTTCTGAATCAGGTTTTTTTTTGTTTGTAAAACACTTGTAAAACCTGGATTAAAAAAATAATTTATATTATAATTCTACTGCTTATTAAGTGCTGTCTCAAAGTTCACAATACAAAACACACCATTCTCTTAAGTTGCACTCCGGTGTGAGGTACAACACCCAGGTTGTACTTTCAACAGCTTTACTACTGCTTTTCTTGGATTTACTCTCTACTTAACGTGAACATTACTAAAAATATAGCATTTAAAACACACCATGGATATAGTCCTCTTTTTGCATGGATATAAATCTTTTGCCACCTTCTGTTATAGCAAGTATTCACATTCCCCTTTCCCAGACAACTGAATAATCTTGCAAATACTGTGAGACAAATTTACTTACGTCTTGGCTTTCAAAGAAAATGTAGACAGACTAAACTGATAAAGCAATTGCTTCTTAATCTCTTTCACGGCAGAGAATTAGTTTCTCTCAATTCCAAAGTAAATTAAACAGTCTTTGTATTTGATGTTTAAGTACCTGTAGAATTAACAGTTCTTCCTGCTACAGAAGGAAAGGGATTTAGTACAAGCACTGTACTGGAGAGAAAGCTGTACAAGCTGAAGAGATTTGTCTCAGAAAGCAAGCTTTTCTGTATACCATTAATAGATTGTGTTTGGTGTCATTTATTTTCGGCAAACTTTGAACATCTGCACGCGACTCAAGTCTCTCACAGATTTTTGTACTCCCCTCTTTCAGACTAGAACTGCTCTTTTACTGGTATGGAAATTAGCAGGCATGTCAATAAAGCCTAAATGGATAAAACACAAAACCTTTTCAATGAAATGTCAGTTTTTAATTCTTTCCTGATTTTGTTTGGGACCTTTGCATACAAAAAAGAGGAAAAAAACCCAATCCAGTTTTTAATGAGCTCTGAGCAATTTAGACTAAATATGATTGCTGTATCTTCTAAGCCTTAAAATTTTACAATAAAAACACATAGAATATTTAGCATTACAGATTTTAGGACTAAAGAAGCCCTTAATGACTCAAACCAGTTCACTGCAGCTTCCTATGCTTAAAGGGGAAGGAGGCATTTCCCTAAAAGTTTAAAAAAGGAAATCCAAATTTGTTGTTGCATTTCACTGGAGGACAGGGGATGGGGAATGACATGAGGGACCCTCAGTCATTCAAAGCATTGTTTTTACTCATCAGTAGAGCATGGAGTAGATTTCTCTCATCACTGCTATTTCCTAATCTCTTCTCTCCCCTTCACAGCTCTTTCCCCTCACCCTTTCCAGCATTCAGTCTGACATCCATTTCGATCACATAAACGAAAAGTAATTATGCAACCGTATCCCTCCTCAATAAGTACAGGCACCTATCACTGACCAAACAGACCTGTATAGCAAGTTCTTTAGTTCTGAATAAATGCTTAACATTGCCAGATGACACCTAGAAAGCACCCTGCTGTTTCCTTCATTTACAAATCCTTGGATGACACTCAATACCAGCACCACTTTCTCTCCCAATAAGAACCTGCCTCTGCTTGGAACAGAGAAAAGTCCATAATTGCATTCAATTTATTTTCTCCCTAGAGAAGTTGCTATCACATACTTGTTGATTATACATAAGCATAAAATGAAATAAGGCATGAAATATCACTGTATTGATATTAAAGCTTTAAGATTATCTGAAATAGAATTTGAATATGAATTTAAAGATTAATAGGAAATGACTCAAAGAGGAAATTATTATTAGACATACTAAAATGCATTTGTTATAATTAAAATCATAATTCAAAAAGGTCCCCTGAATTCATCGGTTAAATTGCCCCCAATAAAAAGTAAATAAAGAACAGCTCATCCTATTCAGTAACACAGTGCATAAGTCACTTATTACAATGGTCACTCAGTTTAATTGAAATTGTGAGTTACTGTGCAAGACTTTCCATTAACCAGTTGACCTATGCTGTGTAACATTACTTCTGCAAAAGTGACCTTCTTAAACAGTTACAACCCCCATAAACTATGAAACTGTCAGCCTCAAGAATACAGCCTACGAGTACAAGAAAAATCTTTTTTGGCAATTAACTGAACGTACGTAATTCTCATCCACGGTTTAAGGACATTTGCAACATAAGCATATCCAGCTAATGGCAATTCAATGAAATGAGGGAGAAATACAGGGGAAAAAATAAATTGAACTTGCAGCACACAAACCCTAACAACTAACAGATTAACAAAAGACCAAAACTCTACAGCCACTGAGTGATGAGCCAGAGAAACCACTGAAGTGTAAGCTTGAAAGGGTTAAAACAGAACTTTGTAATTCATAAGAAGGGCAAACAAGATTACCATGCATCTCAAGGGGGAGAAAAAACAAATTTATCATGTATTCCATGATAAATTCCATGAGGTGGGTGACATCATTTAGAATTTATTAAGAAATGCTTTAAGGAGATTGTGGGGTTGCACAAAACATTGTGGGATGTTTAGGGGTAGAATCAAAGACAAGGAAAGGGAGGAATCAAGGTGTTTCAGGGATGAAAACATGAGAAAAAAATGGGAGAAGACAACTGAAATAAGCTGGCCATTTGTGTCTGTTTCCCATTTAAACCACTGAAATATTCAGCATACAAGGTAAATCCCCTTCCAATACCTCAGAGAATACAAAGTAAACAATATTAAATGCTAATCATCATCTGGCATTAGTACGTGGTTTGACACAGTATATTTATACTACTTAAGTACACACAAACTACTTAAGTATACACAAACTGGGCCCCTAAAACTGCCTGTGATCTGTGAAAGTGATCCCTGCTCTGTATTTCTGTTGATTGACCTCTGAAAGTTCTTTGGAACAGAGTCAGTTGTCCAGGGGCAAAACTTTTGCTACATTTCAACAATCTAACAGTTTGACAAATTTCTAGAGCTTACAAGTTTTGTTCAGCTTTTCTTATTAATAATTTATATATACAAATATAATACATTGTCTATAATATATGCAATATATTATATACCAATATAATATACAATATGAAAATACAAATCTATTTTATAATATATGGATGTATAATCAAATATAATTTCCTATATAATAGGTATCTATACAAAAATATTTGAATCTATGTTAAAATAAAAATAAATATAATATGTAACTACTTAATACAATACATACAATGCACATGGTATATAATATGTACATATGTAGTCACAGATAAAAGAAGAATAACTAGACCTAAGTATTATTATTTAGTGTTAGGTATTAAGTATTTAGCAAAAGAACGGAATTAGCATTTACTAAATGCTAAATGCAAAGTAAGCTCAGAATATCCTATCTATTGAACAACACAAATGAATTTTCCAGTTTGGCGCATAGCATAATTTTACTAGAACTGGTATGAAATCATTACCACTAATGCACCTGAAGTGACATTTATACTTACTTTGCATAGTCAAAGAGCCTGCTGTCCCAGAGCTGATGAGTTCCTTTAGGACCAGAATGGAAGAAACAAGAATCTGAACCATCAAATTTGTTGAGGCCATCTTCAGAGTTTTTCGATGCATGGCTGTGCACAACGTCCAGCAGAACAGTGATGCCCATCGAGTGAGCGACATCAATCATTTCTTTCAGATCATCTGGAGTTCCATAACGGCTATGAGCATGAAAATGCAACATGTTACGAGTGATACAATCTGAGCTTAAGTTGGCAATATGGAACATTACTCATAAAACCTACATCAAAGTCAGAAGTTCTTCATCACCTAGTTTCCAGTTTTGTATAGGTTATGTTTTCAGCCTCTTTAGTAGCCATTTATTACAAACTGGCAATTAAACAATTTCTAATGATAAAATTACATCATGCATGCAACATTTTGCAGAAATAATTACAAAATTTTATTCTTCTCTTAATCTGTCAATAAATCAAATTCAGTATAAAAGATAACTGATACAACTTAAAGCTTCTGTTTAATATTGAACACTTCCTTACTTTGTAAGAGACAAGAATATATTTATATTACTGGAATAAAGTAACCCATGATGACTACAAAAGCAAATGTACATTCATGAAAGTCACCAATACACACTATCTGCTGCTGTCCTGCTTAGTTATTTGTTTTAGGTACTACACTATTTTCCAACATGTTTTTAAATAAATATTTTTGTCTCCTGTGTCCCAACACACCTTTCTTTCAACTAATTAAGCCAGTTAAAACTTCCTGTCTATCTAAATTTAGTCTGGTTGTCATGTGAACTTCATCAAGATTTAAAAAAAAAAAAAAAACCAACCACCAAGAACACACAACAATACACCCCAAAAAAATCACAACATTCAGGTTTATCATCATTTTCTTAACAATTCCCTGAATACTTTTTCAATCTATTTTCATCCTAGACTTCAAATCTAAGTACAGTCTGCTACAAGCATGGGAAAAAGTTCCCACAGGACAAAGAGCCATGATTTTAATCATGTTTATTAGTAACAAGTAGTATATACAAGTTGTGCTTATCAAAAGAATGACTTACACATTGTGTTTGTTACTGCCAAGAATTCCACAACACAAAGCCCACACATAAAGGCTGCTGAAGCTGGATTAGCTGTAATATGTTATGACAGCTGAAGTTACTTAGAACCTTTTTGTTTGTATCCTACATAAAGTGTTTCACAGAACAGCTGATCACTATGCCACACTGACTTCAGATTTAAGAGGAAGCTAGAGCAAATACCTAAAAGCCATTACCTTCCCTTTCCATTAAACACTTGCAGACATACACTTGCAGACATAAGGTAAGGTAAAAGAACAGAGAAGATGCTGGAGTACTTAAACCTACCTTGATGCTGCGAAGAAGCTTGTGACCTGATAACCAAAACTAGCATAGTATGCATGTTCCATGATAGCCATCAGCTGGACACAGTTATATCCTATAAAAATAGAAGAAATAAAACAAACCAACCCCTGCCTTAAGAACAGTTAAGAGGACTCAACACCTGTAACATTAATTCCAGTCTTCTCTCACTTTAGCTGCTTCTAACTCTCATGATTAACCACTAAAGATCCAGTCTCTTTCAAAAGCTAATTCTACCTAATAGTTTATACTTACACGATCTGCAATTAAAAATGGAATGGTCAAATTTTTCAAGTGATATACACGTAACTAGGGGCATTGAATCTCTCAGATTTAGAAAGTAATAAATTATATGCAAATATAATCTTAGTTTAACAGAACTTCTGCTTCACTTTTGACACTTGGTAGTCACTGGCTACAGTTATTACATGTTACATTCTATAGAATCTTTTTTTTTACCACTTCAAAACCTTTTTTTTCCAACTTTAATGTTTACATTACCCCTCTACAAGAGTATTTCAAAAAAGAGAAAACAGAAGTAAACTTGGAACAAAACCACGTTACTAAAGAACAGAGGCAGTACAGAAGGGTTAGCAACATGCTGTCTCATGTATCACCTAAGATATCTCAGCACAATATTAAGACAGGGAAATCTAAAGGGAAAACAACATAACTAATGGTGAAGCCACAGGACTTATCACACATCTTAACTAAAGCTACCTTTGATATCAGTGAGTACATGTCCCAGATAGCTCACAAGTGAGGACTATCAGCAAAAGACAACTTTCAGGTTTAATCTACAGTCTGTTGAGACTCTCACCACCACTTCTCTTTACTTGTGTTAACCAAAATCTTCTCTTCATTCTTTCATTTACACAAGATACTGGTTTCTTTTTTATTGTTCTTGGTTTTGTTTTTAGATTTCGCAGCTATAAAAGAGTTATTAGAAGATAGTTGGTACGAGCTCAGCAATTTGTCAGATTCATTGCTATTTTGTAATTCAGGCTCATTGAATTTATTCTTATTTACAGCATTTTTGTAAATAGCAACACAGCATCAAATTAATCTCATTCGATTTGCTTGCTATTTATTTTGCTATTTGTCATGCACATATTTCTACAAACTATTAATATCTTAGCATTCTTAAATAGTGATGTTTTTAAGCTTGTCCTAACAAGCAAGACATTCCAAACCCAAATCTAATAGCCCTTAAAAATATGTCTAAAAACTAAAAAGACTTAATGCCCAAACTGTTTACTTAATATAAATAACAATGAACATTATCTATCATTTCAGTATACTCTACCTAAATCTGATATTGCTTTTATTGTGGTGGGCCTTTTCATGACATTAGTCCTCCCTACGGAAAAATCTGCAGGTAAAGCAAAAAGCTTTCATAATTCTGTTAAACTTCTTAGCATCCTGGAACAACTTAAATTCTTTGGCAGTAAGGAAAGACTCACAGATACGTAACATGGCATCCAAACATACTTTTTGTTGAGGGCCTCTAGATACACAAACTCCCTCATTTCACCTGCAAGCTCAACTTTATAGAAAGGCAAAAAGTCACATTCTATGAAACACTGATTTAACAGGTAAACCTACAAGGAAAACGTATGGCTCTTTGGGCACTCTGATAAATAAAAAAATAAATCAAACAACATATAAGCACAGCCACAATCCAGAGATCTCAGCCACGGATGTCAGGATTATTTTACAGTTGAGCGTAACAAAACATATTTCATCACAGGGCAGTAAAAGCCAGCAAGTTCTAGTATTGTCCATTATAGAAACAGTGCAAAAACACCACAGAAAAAAAATAATCAAAGAGAAATCAAGGTGAACAGTTTTGCTATGCTTCCTGAGATAATGATGCCAGCTGTTTCATACATCCCCTCCAATATACTAGAAGTTCTTTTCTAAAAGAGGATTTAAATTTTCTATATTCTGATACTTCATAGCAACTGTTCAGGGATAAGAAGTTTAGTACACATTCTAGAAAACAGAAAGGAAAATACTTTCTATCCAGGTATTTCTTTGACTTTCCTTAGAATGAAGATTTACGTTAGCAGAACCAATTAAGAACATAGTATTTTCTGAGGACCATCTCACAAAAACAGATACTTTTTCAATTGAAAAGAAACCATACCAAAAGCAAAGTGTCTGCAATATTTATCTAGGCTTTTGCAATCCCATTTTGTTTAAAATACGTGGAATGGATTTTGATTCACATACTACAGAATGGTAGGAGTTGGAAGGGACCTTCAGAGATCTAGTCCAACCCCACTGCCCAAGCAGGTTCACCTAGAATAGGCTGGACAGGAACGCACCCAGATGAGTTTTGAATATCTCCAGAGAAGGAGACTCCACAAACTCTCTGGGCAGCCTGCTCTAGTGCTCTGCCACCCTCAAAGTAAAGATGTTTTTCCACATGTTCAGATGGAACTTCCTGTGTTCCAGCTTGTGTCCATTGCCCCTTGTCCTGTCACAGGGCACCACTGAAAAGAGCCTGACCCCATTCTCTTGGCACCCACTCTTTAGATATTTATAAGCATTGACAAGATCCCCTCTCACTCTTCTCCAGGTTAAACAGACCCAGGTCTCTTAGCCTTTCCTCATAAGAGAGGTGCTCCACTCCCTTGATCATCTTTGTAGCCCTCCACTGGACCAGTAGCTCCCTGTCTTCCCTGAACTGGAGGGTCCAGAACTGGACACAGCTCTCCAGATGTGGCCTCACCAGGGCAGAGTAGAGGGGGAGGATGACCTCCCTTGACCTGCTGGCCACACTCTTTTTAATGCACTCCAGGAGACCATTGGCCTTCTTGGCCACAAGGGCGCATTGCTGGCTCATGGTCAACTCATTGTCCACCAGTACTCCAAGGTCAGTCTCTCTACAGAGCTGCTTTCCAGCAGGTCAGTCACTAACCTGTACTGATGTATGGGATTATTCCTCTACAGGTACAGGACCCTGCACTTGCCCTGGTTGAACTTCATTTGGTTCTTCACCGTCCAACTCTCTAGCCTGTCCAGGTCTTGCTGAATGGCAGCACAGCCTCCTAGTGTGTCAGCCACTACTCCAAGTTTTGTATCATCAGCAAATTTGCTAAGAGCACGCTCTGTCCCCTCATTCAGGTTGCTGATGAGTATTTTGAACAAGACCAGACCCAGTACTGATCCTTGGGGAATAATGATCCCTGGGGAACACCGCTAGTTACAGGCCTCCAACTGGACTCTGCACCACCAATCACAATCCTCTGAGCTCTGACCTTCAGCCAGTTCTCAATCCATCTCAATGTCTTCTCATCTAACCCACATTTCCCACATCCTCTGAGGATGTTATGGGACACAGTGTCAAATATCCTATTTCTGTCTTTGTTTCTTCTCCATAGATTTAACTTGTTTATAATTCTCGCTGCCCTAAGAATCTATTTTTATAGTATGTGTAATCTGAAAATGCAAAAGACCTATAGACACTGGATAATTATCTTTTCTAATAAGAGCACAGGCACATAAAAATTTTATCTCTGCAAGTATCTCTGTTATTACTTACCAAGATCCTTTACCCTAGGCAGTACATTGTATGTGAAGTTTTTATAAGAAGCTACTTTCCCTTCTGGGGAAGCAATCCCCACATGAGATTCATAGATTCTTAGGCTTTTTAGTCTCTTGGGGGAAGGATGCTTATGCTATAAGGAAAAAAAAACAGTTGTTGTCAGGATACAACAGCTTAGAAGTGTTGTCGCAATCACATAATTTGCACAAGATGAAAAACAATTGGAGGTTTGCTTTGTTTTCCTCTAAAAGCACAAACATTTCAGAAGTAATTAAGCATTCTAAACTGTTAAAACAAATGTCTATTTCAAACTAATATTCTTAATGAACAAGAAACTGGACATTCATGATTCAACACTTTTCTTATACCCTTTTTAAGTTACGCTGACACGTATAAACTTATAGCAGCCATTACACTATAAAGTTCTTCTGAACCACTATGAAGCTTGTTTGAAAATAAAAGATGACAACAGAAATATAGGTTTTTATTTTTAAAACATATCTGCTTTTTGCAGGTATTTGAAGTTGCTCTCCTATTCATAAAAGGACCCAATTTTTTTTTTTCTGACTTAACTCTGTAAGGCCTTGTCTGCACCCTAAATGTTCTCATCTCCATTTCACTCTAAGTCATAGGCATTTCCAACTACCTCCCCATTCCTCCTCTTACAGAGAATCTAGGTATCATACAGCATCATAGACAAAGAGTAGGTCACTAAATTCATACAAAATATAAAACTAAATAAGAAAGTTACTGTATATTATGTAACAATAGGGTTTTGTGTTTTGTTTTGTTTTTAAAGAGATTTTCCATGCAAGTTACCCTTTCTTGATCAAGCAGATGCTTCTTAATTTCAGGTGGGTGCTAAAATTTAACTCAAAACAGAGGTTGCAGCTACTAAAAATGGTATGCAGCATTCCATGTTATAGAGAAAACACCAAAAATTGTAACCATATGAAATCATAGCACTCAGCCTGAAGTTTCTGAATCTTCTCCTAGGGTAATTTCCATGTATTATGTAAAGAGTCCCCCTCCTTATAGCAGTGCATGAGAAGTAAGAGGGCTTTAAAAATCAATAAATGCATTTTCCTGATGTACAAAACTAGGACTTGTCTTGATATTGTCCTGATATAAAAAACTAGGATTTTTGTAAGGTACATGAGCACCTTACTTTTGAAAGTTTTTTCTGACTTCATACAGCATTGACTTATTATTGGAGTACTAAACTTTGTATTTGCTGCTAATTAAGTCTTAAACCCAATTCTGATAATTCCCTGCTCTCCTCTGTACCAGGAAGGGCTGTCTAGTCCTGGAATAGTTATCGAACCTGCCTAGCATGTGGGAAGCTAAGGTTAAAATACAGCTTTAACGGGTAACTATTGTTTAAGACACTATATGGGAGACTGAAAAAGTAGCTCAACAACATCCATCGTTAAAGTCACTTGTTGTCAAAGCCATGAATAAAAACCCTTCATGTCTCAGGTAGCTACTTTAACTAGTTTGCTACCCACTTTTCATGGAAAAACTTTTTTTTTTTTCTTCCAAACAACAATGGAAAGATAACATGTTAGATGGTTTTATACACCTTTTAAAAAGAATATTTAAACCTTACTATATATGACTGCGGTGGGCTCCAGTGTACCCAATCGTAATTTACTTTGTCTTCGTCACGGACTACATATCTTGCCCAAGGTGAAATACGATAGAGGAGTTCGCCATTTTGAGCACGAATCACCACCTATGAAATAACCACAACACAAGCATGCAGTCATATATAATTCATATTACACTTCCTATGTAAACAATAGTGGAGAACGAAATAGTACACCACAGAAATTTAAAGAACACACAAATATACAATGCAAGTCAAGACAAGGAAGAATGACCCTCTTCACAGAGATGATTTACAAAGGGATAGCAAACCAGGTATGTCAGACAAAGGAGCATTGTTCACAAGCAGGAGCTGAAAGGTAAGGATATATATGTAAGCTTCTGGGAGAAAGAGCCTTCCCAAATGAGTTACTATTAGGTTCCCTAATTTCCCCTGTCATTGCTATTTTCCCACCACATTCTTATGAATTTAAACAGACATGCAGTATAATGCCACCAAGATGAGAACTCTGATTTGTTTACTTGGCAAACAATCCAGTAAGCCAGTTTTACTATCTTAATTCCCTCTTATTTTCTATACTCTATGAGTCCTGACCAATATCATATAGACCAGAACCACAAATCAACACAAGCAGCACAAGACAGCTTTCAAGTCAAGAAAAGGGAAAAAGAGTAAAATTTAAATAACTGAGTTTATTTTGCTGCCTTTCAGTTTCTCTGAATCCCTTCATCATTCTAATGATAAAAATATTATTATTGATTTTACTTTCTGCATTTGGTTTCTTCTAGCTTATAATAAGAGACGATAAGGCCCATCCTTTTCAATTCCTTCAAAAAGCTCATAAAACTTCACCAGAAAGAGTGACCAAATGCAACAGACCTAGGAGCCTTTTGGAGTATTATAATTTCACACAAAAAAAGCAAAATTGAAATAATTACCAGGATAACACTGAACCAGGACCTTGCAGAAGACACTGTATTTGAAGAGTTGGTGATCTTGAACAAGCCACCTGTGCTCTACTGAGTAATTAATGTAATCTGTAACTTACAAAATACCCTTGAGAAAGGATATGAGAATCAAGGGATGGAAAGTAGTTTTGCTCAATGGAAGACTGTTGCACATTTAAGAGTTCCAGACAACAGGTCCATGCTGCGCTGCACATGTCCCTTGGCTGCAGGACAACCTCACCCATCTCAGCATAAGAGAGAGACCTGCAGTACCAGCAACTACACCACCCACATAGTCTTGCCTTATAAGGAAACATACATGAGTTTGAATGACCAAAAGGGAGAGCTTCTCTCCAAGAACGGGATCTGCTTCAGACAGCATGCCATGGCAAAAAACTTACCAGGGCACTGTCTGATACCATGCTAATGCAGGGTGCCCAGCATTTGAAAGTGACTTGCTCATGATCAGTATTTCTCCTCTTATTTTAATTAAAGCGGTTATGCTATGAAGCCAATTGTCAAGCCTTTCTTCTTGAGATGCAGAAAGAATCCTGCTTCACCTCTCTCATCTCACCCTACCCTACCTCACCCATTCCTCAGTGCAGAAGGAACAGCATCACTCTGGTTTCGCTTGGTATTTTGGCTGCCATTAAAACAATAACACAGAAGGTTTGCACATTTAGAACCCAGAAATGTACAAGCAAGGGAAGTCCTGAAATTCTTCATTATGCTTTTGTTAAGTTGATGGTTGGATGTTGGGGGGGGCTTTTTTTTTTTTTTTTTGAGGGGAGAAAGGGGAAGGAGAGGGTAAAAAGACAGACAGCTGCAAGGACTTGCAGCAGATTCTGATTCTTTATTTTGTTTGACCTGATTTAACAAGCTTCCTCTGTTGAAATATCATAGTCTATGTTGGGAATTATGTCAGGAAGCACAATATGTGCAGTGTGGGTGAGTGAGCTTGCATAAACTGTCAATGAAGATCAATTATAGGAATTATTGAATTACACATTAGATAAGAAGCAGATGACTTCTTTTTGCATGCAAGTGCGGTGTTAACTATTTTTGTCTAATTTAAAATATAGCCATACAGGCAGTGAAAATCTGTCACTAAGCGTCACAAGCTGCCCAGGCTTATTGATAATTTTTTTTCTTTATGACTGAAGTCCTGCAGTTTCATGGTTTTGGCATGAAGCACTGTGCAGATGAAGCGAGACAGCATCAATCTACTAACAACATAAAATTTATATGCAGCTTGGGCAGAAATAGCCCCTTACAAAAGACTTGGTAGGGATGCAAAGAAAAATGTTATTTAGCAGTTGCCTTTTTCTGATGTGTTGGTACTCCTGATCCATGCTGGGGGAGTTGTGTGTCCTCCTGCTCCTACCACAGCTGGGCAGTTGATGACAGGGTTGTGAGACAAGCTTGTTCCTGCACCTTCATAATTTATAAATGTTTTTTTTTTTTTTTTTGCAAGGAGAGCAAGAAGCTCTTTCATAAGAAGCCTCATGTGAAAAGGGGTGGGGTGAAGTAGGAGTGGTGTTGAGCTTTTTTTTAATTAAAAAAATAAGGGGGGAAAGTGACTTTTCTTTACTCTCAATTCCTAACAAGTAGCCTAGAAGATGACAATTATCAAAGAATTGCCTTTTCACCTGTGGCAAGTGTCTTTCATTATTTTGATAGATTTTCTCTATCCTCAAGCCAGCTGCAGGAGAAAGTAAGATGAAAATATGTATACAGAGTAAGTTAATGGAAGTTGGTAAAGCAATGAAGTACGATTGCTATGTCTCTCAGCATATATTATAGCTCTGACAAGTCAAAATGGGATTTTAAGAAGTAATTGAGACTAACCACTTAAGCAGAAAAAGCTAAGAAAAGTTATTAAAAATACTATCCAGTTGTATGGAAAATTTCTTCCGTCAACTGTGCTAGCAAAGCTGGCCAAAAGAGTACTTCTGCAAATTATATCAACACTATGAAGATCTTCCAGGCTGATAGCATGGACAATTCGCAAGTTACTCTTAAAAATAATAAAAATTATCTCCTCTTTGATATCACACTTCTGATGATGCTATTGTTCAACTAATTTTTCCAATTTACCCATCACAAAAATAAGATAATTACTGCATATAATAACCATACCTAGCTACTCAAGTGAGCATTCCTTTTTCTCTAATAGTCTAGTGTAATTTATACTATACAGGCTTATGAGGTGGGCACATTTTAAGAAATATGAAGTAATTTATCTAAATTCAGAACATTATTTAATTAGATGTAGTACTGGTTTAATCCAAAGATGATACTGGAGGGGGGAAAGAGGTTATTTATTATGAAATAATAAAACCAATCATGCGTAGTCTTTAATTTAGTGCATTAAGCAATGAAAAATCTGTTTTTAAGAAAAACAGATTAGAAACACATTTAAATGAGTAACCAGTTATTTCACTTTTTTTTTAACCCACACATCTACAGTTACAGTTAATTAAGATGTGCAGCATCTCTCTGCATCCCATCCTTCTGAAATCATGTAAGAATTTTTACTGTTCCATAGTTACTCGACGCAACTGGACAATATTTCCCCTTATTTCTGAGGCATCAGTGCACCTGATTTAACAGTTTTTCAGAAGCCATTTTGTTTAAATAATATTTTCTCTTTTATTCAAAGCATCAGTGTCAAGTTGATTGGTTAGACTTTTCACGAACTGAAAGACTTTTATAGGAACTTGTACAACTTCCTAACCACTTTCACAGCCAAATTCCTAATTGCCACAAATAAAAATCACTTCAGCAGCATTGACACCTTAAACCTCAGATCACCAGGACATCTTTTGACTACCTTGGTGTACTCATCTATGAAATCCAGTGCCCTAATTGCAGTGGTTTTGTGTGCTAAACTTGTGTGCTGAACGTTTTGGAAAGGAGTGATTAGCACCACTTATTTATGGCTCTACATTGTTACTGTCATAATAAAACAAATACAGGTATGCCTGTGCTTCTCAAAAATTTTAAGGAAGAACTTTCAGACCTGAATTAAAAACCTGAATTAAAAAAAAAAGCCTAGAAAAACTGAAACATACAGTTGTAATAAGAATAAGCATATAGCCAACAATGGCCAGCCTTGAAAATATGTAAAGACTGGTATGCAAAGGTGCATTCCAATTTTCAAAATGCTGGACCGCAGAAAGTAAGACCTAAATCTTACAATCAAAGTGACAATGTGTTTCAAGTCTGCAGGGAATTTATGAAGTGGGGAGTGAGCGGTAGGATAAAACTAAGTAGAGCATTTACAGGTATGTTTTGATGATGTTTACAACTCTCAAAAGCAGTTTGTTACAGTTAAGAAGGAACCATCACTCTGAGGGCACCTGCCAGCCCCTTCTAGATGTCTCAGGGCATTTAAAGGAAGATTTGGCATTTACCTTCAGGCAACTTCCAACCTACTGTGACTCAGTGAAATTTGCTGGCTTTTTATGAACAGAAGCCACATATTTTTTCTTCATTCGTCTATAACAATAAAAAGTCTGAAAGTTTTGCAAGTAACAGCTTTGAAAGCTTAGTCACAAATGTAAATTTATAAAAAATATAAACCCATGTGTAAAATGGAACTTAATATGGTTGTGCTATTCTTACAACAGATGAAACTGTACAGTAGCAGGCCATAAAACACCACATTTTAAATCTGTGTTTATGAATATCCCCCCTCTTTGTGTGTGTTTGCCCACCTTGATCTTCTCTTCATATCAGCTTCATTTGGCTAACTCATCTTCCAGTGTACACATAAACAGATCTTCAGAACAATGTGGGACAATAATTCAAATGACCATGACATATAAGATCAGACAAATCTTCTGCCTATCATCCAACTCCTTCAGCTTTTGGTTGCTGCATTTAAAGCAGACTTTAATTCCATGCATGAGCATTATATTCCATTATAGTGTGTTCTCATAAGTCATCGGCCTCTGTTTCCACTCATTATGATACAGGGTCAAACATTAGAAATAAAAATAAGGAATTATCAACACAGAATGGCTTATTTTTCAGATATTTATTTTCATTTAAAAAAAAATAATCTGGCAGATGCTAGTTAAGAATTAAGACTGATATTTTTGCAGTTCAGGAAATTTGTTATATAGTGGTTTGTCATTTATACTCGAGTTGGGGAGAGGAAAACGAGGAGGCGATAACTAGATAACTGATGAGTATATGCAAGCCAATAAACTGCTCTGAAACACTGTATTATTATTTCATTACTTTAATAGCTTGAAAGCACTTGGAATGATTGTTGCTATATGTGGCTTTTAATACAACGATGAAATTAAATTGGCCATCAAACCAACAACAGCTAACATAATAGGAGTGGACTAGCTTTCATATAAATACAGAAGTGTTAGGGACTTGTTATTTACATAAGGGCAATAAGCTATTATTTCAATATTTTACAATTTATAGTATATCATTAGCTTCATCTTTATTCATTTCTGAGACAAGATTATCCATATGTAAAAGTCACAAGAATACAAGAGGAAAACACAAAACCTAAAAGCATGACAGGATTACATACTCTCTAGGAAGTTTGTGTTAGATACTGCAATAACATAACAAGGTTTTTTCAATACATTAAATTTATTAAAAATTAAAGATCAAGGTATTTCCCCCACTTCAGTTGTTCTAAGAGTGCATGGGAAGGAAAACAACTGCCTGCATAATAAGATGGTTTTTAGCATATTATACACTGTAGACAAAGAAAAGTTTACATTTTTACTTTTGCAAAAATAAGGTAACCAAGAGAAAGCACTACAAGTTTGTAAAAATATAAAAGAATCTGAACTAATTAAAGTTAATCTCTCCAAAACTTCATACTTGGGACATATTGCGGCTGTAATAAAACCTGGTCTTGCATTTCATTTCATAAATGCAGTTTAGTTTCAATGACAGTTCCTGCAATCAAGTCACTGATAGAAATGTGATCCTACAGCAAGATTGCTTTTTCTTTATTAGTTCATCCTTCTCTCAACCCCGTCAAGCTGCTACAGAAGTAGGGAACTGAAGTGAAGTTTTACCATGTGTTGAAAAAAACTTTCCCTGTATACCTTAGTTGTATACTTCCGCAAAATGCATCCAATCCCAGGGTTAGCACCCAGGACAGAATACACAGTTCTGACGATCTTTTGCCAGCAGATGATGTAAATTGAGCCCATTTACAGAAGTAAAAACACATCACCAGCCCTGCCTTCCCCATGCATATAGAGAAAACCACAAGGCAACTATTATCATTCTTTTTCTACACATCAATACTGGTTCATAAGAGAAGCTTTAGAAGCTATAGGCAGGGGTTTTGAATGTTTGGATTTTAATGCTTGAGATCACAGCAGAATACTCTCCAGTAAGATAATGCAACCTGCTGCAGAACCCAGGAACAGAATTCAGAGTTCCTTGCCTGACACAGTTTGCCTTAAAGAAGATTTAGATAAAAATACAAAAGCCTGACAAAACGTTGTGCTTCTATCCCAAATTTAAGAGCTTTATTCTGGAATTGTCTCATTCAACCTGGCAGATTTTAGAGACCAGATAAAACAATTTGCTTTTTAGCAGCCTCAGAAATAGAAGGCAAGGAATGAAGAAGCAAACACAGCTTCTCACTAGTGCCTTTCTCTTCTTGCTACTGCACAGCCCTGGCCTAACTGAGCTCAGGAGAGGCACCAGGAAAAAAAGGCTTTAGTTGTTCAACACCTCAGCTTCTCCTAGCCATGAGCACCTCCCCAAACGGGCTCCCTATCCAAATCAGTGGGGGAGGTGTGGAAAATGGGAGATCTTTCCAGAATTCATCTTCCACTGAAAAAACTTCGCCATACTCTATTCCTACCGCTCCAAATAACCAAGAAGTCAAGCGTATCTGTCAAGGTGCTTGCAGTCACTGAAGTTATTTCCTAACTAGTGAATCGAGTATAAACCTTTCCGAAACTTCTTTTCAAGAACTGACAGCGTGTTGCTTCTGCCAGTCTATTCTCCTTCCTAAATTGCAAATTGGTTACACTGGAAAAAGTAACAGAACACTCTAATCACATTACTCCAACTCTCCCCCTAACTTTTTTTCCTCATCAATTTAAGATTACTGTCAAAATCAAGTCAGTCAAGACAAAGCTGTCTGCTTTGTTTGATTTTTCTTCCAAGCAATTTTCTGGCAAAGAAATCTGCTAAAGGGGCAAGTTTTTCAATCAAATATTGAAAAAATACTCCTTAGCTATTGGACACATAGTAATACTTCTCTGGTGGTTTACACATTTAACAAAGTTCCACAGAGGAATCTGTGCAATTCACACGCCATTGGGAGAGGGGTATATTTGCTGTGCAAATTATTTTTCTGTAAATATTTCATCACATCAGCTATTAAACTTATATCCTTATTACAGATATTAAATATTTGTTCACAGGTCCCCTTTCTTTCCCCTTCTTATCTCCCTCAGGGGGAAAAAAAAATTAAAAAAAAAATCAAGATATGAAAGAAGCCAAGTCATGAAGTCATGCCTTGATTTTCCAAAAGAGGGAGATATAGCTCCATTTGTGAATTAAGCATTTCAATTACAACAAAGAATGTAAGAACATGTTTAACTAGTTTACTACATCAGATTAAAAAGGAAAGCTTTTGCTCTTTTTTCTATTTCCATGCTTCTTAAAAAACTAAGCAAAATTAGTAAATGCTAACAAAAATACTGTATTATCTATTTGAATATTAAAAAATTCAAAAGATGGAGACAGTGACCTGCTATCATAAAAATATCTACACAGACAGAGATAAAAATAGTATAGGGAAATCAAACTGTTAAAGTCCAGAAAACCACAGGAGAATTGTTTAAAATGAAAGCAATACCACATGGAAACATTCCCGATAGACTTCAGTAGGCACAAGTGTAGACACTACTTCACTATTCTAAAAGTGATGGATTCCTACAGGAAGAACAATAGACTTTATAACTGTTAGCTACACAAAGGTGGCATTATTAGGTATTGACAGCCAGTTTACTTTTAAGAAAGGAAAACACCACATGTACCTATGCTGCAGGACAGCATTCAAATTTTTCTTTCAGTCTGGAATCCAGATTTTTAAAACCTCTTTCAAAATAGTATTTAGTCAAAGGAAAACTGGAATCTCTAAAATATAGGGTTCAAGAAATACTTTCACAAACACACACTGTGATTTAACCAAAATCAAGCAACTACAACAGTGATGTAGTTCAAAGACTATAAAATTTGGATGCATAATATAAAAGCATTCATGTATGTATTATGTAACTGAGAGGCTTGGGGTAGGAGAGCACAGTTTGAAAAGCAACCATAATAATAAAGCACATTACACATAATAAGTGTAACTTATTAGAATTGTTTCAAGTCATGTCAAGAAGAAAAGAAGCTGCTGAAGTATGTAATAGGGGCACCCAAGCATTAAGTATTACTTACCCTCAGCTATAAAGCCTTTGTATAAAGGACAACTACTGCATAATGCACCTTGCAGTTGGGTGGTTGTGGCATAGCATGCTTACTTTTTGATGCTCCCATTCATGGCTGTTTCAAACTGACATCTTTTGGGGATGAGGCTGTTCACACTCAGCACCTCCATTTTGTCACATACTCCCATGGTGTCTTATAACTGGGGTAGCCTGCAGCCCAAAATGGTCCTTCCACTGCTCTCTCCCTCCACTTCCTGTTCTCTCCCCACCCAACAATTCGAGAGACCCTAACACCTTCGTTCACACTTCTTGGTGGATAATAAAAAAGCACAGAATCATGATGTTCCCTCTGTTCTGAGGTCATCCATCATGGATGAGCTCATCTGATCCTCTCCACATATTGTTAGGTGCATTAAATTAACTGCTTCCTGATATTCTGAAGCAGCATACCTTGAATACTTTGTCATAACACCTCAGAGAAGTTCTCCTCAAACAGCTCTGGTGTTGGCTGTGTTGCCAGTACAGATTCCATCTGACAAGACTCAGGCATCTAAGGTGTGGAATAAGTCCATTAGAATAGTAAAGTTCATCTTCCACTTTCTCCTTGACATAAAATATTCTCTATTTTTTTACAAATAGAGCTGCAAATCAGGATGTATGTACCTGTAAGTCACACTGAAAAGAGCGTCTGAAGGTTTACCTAATTAGTGGCCCTATCTTCAAAACAAAACCAGCTGCCCTAAAACACACAGAAGTGTATATATGTACTTCATATGGACTCTCAGACTTCAATTTCCATTTCAAGATCCCTTTAAGTCTCTCTCTTACTCAAAAAAAAACAAACCACACCACATTTTGCTTTACACAATCCTCATATAAACTGAAACAATTAGCCTTCTGTATGGATAAACTAACAGGGAGATATTTTTAAATAGCAAAACCTCCTACCAAAGAATCTTTGCAATCTTCAAGTCACTGGAGAAGTAAGCCTGCCAAAATAACCAAGCAAGAATATTCTGAAGTGCGGAGCACAGTCTGCAAAAAGTGACTCTAAAGAGCAACAGTCAGTACATTGTAATGCTTCATCCCTGCTACAACCTCTCCTATGAGTCCACATGTAGTTGCACCTTGTTTACCAAAGCCAAACAGGCAAAGTCAAGAGACCATGCATCTCCCAACTCTTCCTGCTAGTAAACCTAAACTGTAACCTAGAGAAGTCTACAATAACTTGCCTGCATGGTTCACAATGAAACACGAAGGGTATTTGCCACAGATTTAACTAATGCTTTACTTGCCATTCAGCACCACTGATGTCTAGAAATATATCTGCTAGATGACTTCAGAACTATTCCCTAAAGTTCCAAATGCCAGGAAGGCCACATGTGCTCCTTCTTGCACACAGGTTATATATCATGATGCTGCAGAACACTTGTTTCATTCACTGTTCATATTTGTAAGCCTAGTGATTATTTTTTAAATCCTACACACCATTTAAGACATGAAATTTAAATGACATGGAAATTAACAGACTATGAACAAGGCTATACCCCGCTCCCCCAGCTGACATGTATACAAGAAACATTTAAGTGTTTATATTTGTATATGTAAGAAAACAATGAACACTTCTTCAGGAAGCTTCGCACTGGAATCAAGTTTCATACCTCTGCTAGGAGTACCTAAGACTCCCTTTATAAAAGCTGTCTGACTGCACATAACACATTTATATCTTATGTTTCAGAAAACCCACCACATCTTTAACACTTCTATGCCTAGCATCCTAACCACCAGCTTGTTATCCCATTATTAAAAAGTTCCCCCGAGTTTCCACATACTCATTAAAAACGCCTCCATGTTTTGACTGCAGACTGCTTGAAGGGCATGAGATCTGAACTCAAAGCCAGTCTGATACTATGCTGCTGGACTTCATGACAAGTAGGGTCAGCTGCAACACCATCCACTTCATCAGTGACAGTAATTACACTTGATGAATTTTACTAACAGTGGTTCCCTGACACTGATTAACCCACCTGCTCACCATATTTGATTCCTTTTCAAGGTTTACAAGTTAAACACAGAGCATGCAGATCTACTACAGAGTATAGGATACAGTGGTAAAAACTGTAAGTATGACATTTTAATAATATTCTTTACAACTAACTTTCCTCTCCCCAGGACCTTATGGATACAAGTATACTTGTAAGTACTTCCAACCATGATTAATCTGTTAGTGTTCTGACTCAAAGTAGTGCCTCCTTTGCAGTCTTTACTATTAAAAAGGGGTTGTACCTATGGACCGAAAAACTAGTCAAGCAGTAGTGAACTTTTAAACATTTTGCACGTACTCCTCTTTGTGCCAGCCCCAATTTTGTATTGAACTTAGCACCTATAGGTACTGTTTAGCAATCACTGAAACCACTCAAACATGCCAGAGTGGAATATCAATAGAATAATATTGTGTTAACAAGTGCACGAGATGTCAAATCTCATCACCTCATTACAATACAAGATGAAAAAGTTTACGATTTAATGCGTATATCCACACTGACATACATGTGTGGAGGAAGAAAGGATATAGATTTAACAAATGATGGAACACAGAGGTTTTCTTTTTTAAAAGTTTCTACCATTTTCTGATGTGACCTTTACAGGAAAAACTTACATTATTTGTTCCCTGAGCTGTACATCCCTAATTCTGTCAGCATACACAGAGGAATTATGAAGGCTGCTATGGTGCCCAGAAGTGATCTGTTAAGACCCAATTAAAATTAAGACAGGGTTTCTTTTTTCTTTTGTCTATCTACGCTCAATTACATAAAAGTTATCTGAGAAAGCTACCCATTTATAGTTAATTCGCGTGGCTTCAAAAATGTAGTAAGGGATTAACAAATTTTGTCACTGAGATTTTTGCACACAACTTCCTAATCTTTACCTCACTCTTGGTAAAAGTTGCATTATGGAGACATCAGAGATCCTGACTCTTAACTCAGGAGAAATAAGCCAGAATCACTTACATTAAACTAGGCTAATGGATATACAAGTGATATTTAGTTGCACACAGTGTGTTAATTTCATGGACCCACCCAGCATATTGTCAGATGAAGTCTCAAGTAAATTTACTAATATATAAAATTCTTATTTTGTCAAGTCATTTCAGAAATCACATATCTACTGTCATTACTAGAAAGCTGAATAATTACTACTATTCTAGTATATCATCTCCAGCTAACAGAAGACAACTTTGTGGTTTCACTATACAGATCTCCTATTCAGTGTTCAAGGGCAGCAGGTAGCTCAATCATAATTGCCAATATTTTAGAAGTAGTGATATTATCTTCTATTATATAGCCATGTGAAAATATTTTAGAACTTGATCATTAGCCATGAATTTGGAAATTTTCACCTAGGTTTGAATTCTTATTTGCTTCTAGTCCCCAATTGTCCTGCATTTTCTCTGCTGTTCTTTAGCATATATAAAGAACATTAAGCAAGTTCCCCAACGTAGATACTCAGATCTCAACTTTTAACAGTAGTCACCACCCCTGAACTTCACTGACACTATTTTAAAGTTAGGATCTTACGGATTTCAGTGAAAACTTATTTACAGGCATCTTAAGCAGTTGTAAAACTCATTTATAGAAATTAAAAAAAAACAACAGCAATAGAACAAAGTGGAACACCAATTAAACTCCCACTTGCACACACTACAAGACTTGCTAAAGAAGCCTGTCCATGTTAGTTTTTCTAAAAGCTTGCTGTATACTGTGATAGAGTTAATTAAGAATACTCTGGCAAAGAAGAAAGAATTCAGTCGTTTTCAATTATGAAAGATAAGCACACTTGCCCCTCAACTGCCATCACTTTTAGAATGGCAAAAGTGCTAACACTTACAGAAACTTTAGTTGTCCCCCATTAGAATACAGACAGACAGGTAAAGAGGCTTAATTTATTAAAGCATAAAGTTTGGATTTTGGTTTTGTAATCTGTGCTCAGCTTATTAGGTATGTCAGAAGTTTCAAACCACAAACACCATGCAACCACAACTATAACTGTATTTGTTCATTTAACTCAGTAAGCTCCCAAATGATCCACGGGAAAAAAAAAAAATTATACCCTTTTCTAGCAGGTAATCTTATTTTGTAGATGGATGTCATAATCCACAATGGAGCTACTCAACTGTTATAAGCACCCATCCTTTCACAGAGAAATGTATCAGAAGTTCTATAGCAGGTTTTTTAATTACTTACCTTCTTCAATGTTTATATTTACTTATGAGAAGACCACCTGAACAGCTACAGTAGACAAGCCTACTACTATTGAAAAACAGGCAAACGTTTGACCTCTGCTCCTCATTTATTTTCCTACAAAAATATTTTGTGACCTGATCTAAATTAGTGTCACCAGCTACACTCGATCCATTTCCCATTCTGGCTTAGAAATTACTTATTTAAAAGGAATGACCTTGTCACCATTTCAGAACTTGGCTTTTGCCTGTGTAGAACTAAAGATGAAAACAGTTTAGACAGAAGCTTAAGATAAGGACCTTCTGCAGGAGACTTTTCCCCCCCAGCAGATTAATCAAGACACTGCATAAATGTCTGAAGTTGTCTGTTTTAGCTTAAATATTTAAGAATAATATTGGTAAAAGAAACCTTAAAGCCTGCAATCCCCTTATGCTTCTTTAGTAAAGCAAAAAAGGGAATACATTCATTGCCAAAAAGAAATAGTTTTTGTGGCATAGTCTAGTGCACACAGACAACAGTGCCTGTATATTTAAACATTAACTCTGTAGTCCGCAGAATAATTTCCATCTAAAGACAATGCAATATTCTCAGCTTCTACATGAACAAAGAACTGCAAAACTATGTTCTACCACACAAATCCACGTGTTTATGAACACACGCATTTAGGAACGATCATAATCTAGAAGAATCACGTAGTTCAAAGAAAATTTACAGAATAGCAGCAGTTTTCTGAACCCAACAGTGGAATAAGAAAGGATAAAAAGATCAGCTCTAACATGCAGGTAACACATATGCCTATCATGTGGAATATTCCAACCTCATTACAGCTTTTGTGACTGATAACCATTTTAGAACTACCTTAATTGAAGGCTTTTTTCCATGTTAGTTATATCACCTAAATACACTGAAAGTACACATCGTGATGTATTAGATTCAGTTGTATAGGCACCATGGAACAAAAACAAAGTGTCATGAAAGATTACCAGCAAAGTTACAGCTGAGTCTGGGAGCAGTTCCATATGGATGAAGTCATCAATTATGATTATGTACACTTGTGAATCAAGTTCCTAAATCTTTTTTTTTTTTTTTTTTTTTTTAAAGACCAGAATATACACACTCAAAAGCAAATCTATCCATAGGCAGACAGAACAGTCCAGCTTCATGAGCCTGTTTGGCAATCACATATTTTCAGCCTTAGTGAAAACTGCTTACATCTTTGTTTAAAAAACTGACCATGTTAAAGCATGACTAAAGAAATGTCAAAGTAAGAAAACCTGAAATAATGAAAAAAAAAAAAGAGGAAACAGAACTCACATTCTGCTCTGTCAGCAGGAGTCTCATGGCTTTTCAGAAGACTCAGAGCAACTACAGCAAATCATCTTACTAATACATCAGTACCATGAGTAATCAGTAGTCAAAAATTCTGCATACTAAACAAATTATGCTCAAGGCAATCTTTGCTTTTTGGAGTTCACATTTCAAAGAAAGTAGTGAATGCAAAGAGAGAAAGTACTATGAAGACCTTACTTCAAAAATAGAAGATTATGATTAGTGATTATATGGGTAGACAAACAAAAAAAAATCTTAAAAAAAAAATCTTCTTTTTCCCCCAATATGTTTAAGAATATATGCTGTTTGCTATTATGTTAATAATTATCAACACTCCTCCATCATTCACACCTCTTATCTCTACACTAAGTATAGCATATAGTACAGTAGTAAGCTCAATAGTGTGGTAGATAAAACATAAATGGTAAATTTAGCAACAATCAAAAATCTAACCTGCATCTCAACCATGAAAAATATTAACTAACCATTCTGCAATCTCATACATTACTGCATAATCATTGCATTTCTGAGTTGCAGACAACTGTTTTCTTTCCTGCTCTGTAAAATAAAAACCAGCTTTCTCATCCTTGAATGATTATTCCTAAATTTAAATTTATCCATATTTATTACTGGGATAATTTCATAGGCCATAACAAAAAGCATAGAGATAAGCACACACATTGAGTAAGCATTTCCAGAGCATTTTTATGCATCTTTGTTTCAGCAGATTTCTTGTTTACCTAAGCGGATTTTCAGCAGAAAAATGAGGATTTTTTCAGTGTGTTACTTTTGTTGATGAGAGCCCTGAAAATATAGTAGTATTATACAAATGTTCCCAGTTTCTTAATTTTCCTGGTCTACAGATGATTTCAGTACATTTCTTTCCTTAACTACTCATTACTGTCCCCGATTAGCATACAGTAACTCTGGAATTCAAGCTCAGACTGCAGCAATTCAAGTTCTCAGAAGTACATCTCTGACTGAAATCAGTACTCACCTAGAAATAATCTACCCTACTGATATCTAGTTGTCATTATGTATATCTACACTAAGTGCAATAACTGTAGCATTTGATAGTTCAAAGAAATTTTCCATTAATTCCTGGAAGAAAAGATTTTATGCTCATGGATACTCATGCAATATAACTGATCATATACAACTAAACTTTCCCTGTGTCTGTACTTAGTTAAACTTACTTCACCTAAGCCTACTGCTCAATACCCTTAATTCTTAAAGAACAGGCAGAATTTTTACAAAATCACATGTACCATTAAAGCAAAACAAAGAAATCACCTGAAAAGCCATGGTTAAAAGGATCATAAAAGTTACCATGGTATTAAGATTTGAATAGGATTTTAATCTCAAGTAGTTGCATCAAATACAGAAAGACTTCATCTATACATTGCTTAATCCTTATTTTTCAAATTATCAATACATAAGTACTGTTTTCATCTTGTATCATGATACAATGCACTATATCCACATTTCATCCACATATGCCTCTTCCTAAGCATCACAAAGATGTTAATGCTTCATTCATTGAGGTCAGTTTGCACAAGTAGATAAACTGATTCTGCTTCTTAGAAAAATTCAAAAAAGATAAAATTATTTAAGCAAAAAGGACAAATGATTAAGAAGGGTTATGAGAATTAGACAGTAAGTCTAGAACCAACACCTTTAGCTTTGATCCATGGGGCACAGGAGAACTGCCATCTTCTCCAGGTGGAATGAACAATTCCCACTTCCCATACTCCATCTTCTTATATGGATGAGAAAATGGATTCCAGCCATCTACAATATAAGAAATATTACTAAGTGTATTTATGTTAAAACATATCCAATTACAATGCAAAGGTATAACAGCATGTTCCATCATTTTCAGAGTAAACATCAGTGACAGCAGACACACTTTTATCTGATACTACCATACATATTCAAAAGAGGTTCAATAAAATGTGTAAGATCCTCACTGGGAAACCATACTCCTCTTTTAATTTGACAACGATTAAATTATTTCTACTTTACCTTCTTAGATTAAGGTCAAAACCACCTCCTCCCCCTCCCCTTGTCCCCGTCCCCCTCGTCTCCCCCCCAAAAAAAAAGCCTACTGATTTTAATACCACAAAGTCATGTCAGTGTGAAGATTAATGGCAGGAAAGTAATGCTTAATGCAGATTTAAAAACAAAAACCTTACACCCTAAACAAGTCAGTAGAAATATTTGTTACTGCACTATGAGAAAAGCTGATCAGCAGCTGCTAATTAGAGAGAGGGAAAGTGCACAAGTTGGAACCAAAAATGACCTCCACAAATTGAATGCTCAAACCAGGATTGGACACCCATGCAGTTCACTAGCTCTATTTTAACAAGCTGATGTCGTATTAGTAACACTCATTAAGTGTATAAAATAGGAAAAACAAAGGGTAAACTGTAGACAAACCCAGTAGCAAGGGCTAGGAAACCACACAATACCTGGCACTACAGGCAAGGAATCTGGCCTGAAATGCCACACTTAATTAAATAAGACTTGAAGAAGATTCCTTGGTTTACTGAACCAAGTTTAGATTCCATACTTCAAGATCTTTGTCCTCTTTGCATTCACTGAGTACTGTAGGTGTGCAAGGTTAGTCATTATGACACATCTAATTGAACAGACATCTGCCAAGAAGGTCTTGGGTATTTGTATGCATGTTCAAGATAACTCCTATAAATGAGACTGAATATAAAGCTTCTGAACCAGACTTCAGCAATGTAATAATTTCTGGGCTAGAAGGAAGTGGCAAATTTGAAATTTATTTTTTTTTTTTCTTTACCTTGAAACATGTCTATCTCGCATAGTTCAAGGCAGAGACCCCCTAAGCTACGAGAAAGCAGTCAACACAGAAAATTGAATTGCAAGACATGAAAGCAACATATGCTAATCTTCCTTCATGCTAATCTATTTGCAAGCCATGTCCTGCCGTAAAAAAAAAAAAAAAAGCCAATCTCAATGAAAGAGGAATAAACAGCCTTCAGTGACACCCTATTTACAGGAGGTACAGTGCATGATCTTAACCAGGTACTCTAACACCTGTAATAGTACACAGTGAACTGTTCACACCCAAAGCAAGTTCCATGACTAGCTTATGATAGCATAAAACAATATTGCTACTAAACATGGCAGTCAGGATCAAAAGCAATTCAATAAAAAACTGGACACACAACTGGAGTGGCATCATCAATTTTGGCACCATGGAAATCTCAGTGGGTAGGTAGAAAAGTGAAGTTATATTCATCAACATAGGTATTTTTGTAAATATCAGTTTACAAAACAGAAAAACATCAGAAAAAAATATTCTCTGCTGTGCAACAAAATGTCCTCTAAGAATACATGGATGTCTTGAGTTTCAGAGAAAGTTGCTAGTTGTTCTTACACAGTTGTTTAAACTTGAGACCTGCCAATCTTTAAGGAACAAAGCTGAAATGCACAAATCAGACTAGACAATGCGACAAAAGTACCTGTGTAAGACAAATATTCTAGTACCTATTCATTTTACGGTAGAGAGCAGTGTCAAAACCAATGAAGAGATTATTATAATAAAACATTTCCCATGCTCAAAACCAGAAATATAATTAACTCAGTACTCTATTTAGGTATTAGTTTATCACAATTAAGGTATTTGGGTAGTGCAGACAAAATACACACATTAGCAGAAGAAAAGTATTTGTTCTGCTTGATTAATAGCAGAAGAGCTTGTACATTAGTAAGATTTAGATGGGTCTTCCCCCTTGGTTTTACTCTGAAGTTTCAATCAAAAAATAATGAAACAAACATTGAAGACCAACATCAAACAAACAATACCTTAGCAATAAAGCAATCCTCCTTAAAAGAATGCCAAGACTGAAAACACATATGAATTATACTGTATAAACACTGTATAACATTTATTTTGTTTCAGGGAAAATATGGTAAAAAGATGTGGCACACATCACTAAGATTTTGGGGCTTAGAAAAAAGTTAAAACTGATATTTTCTTTTAAATTGCAAACAGCTAAACTGCCCAAAATAAACAATTCAGGCAAAAATGGGAAAACAGAAGAAAGATGAAACAAGTAATGAACATCTTACCAAGTTGCAAGAAGACTACTTTAAGGAACCTGTTATGATTGAAGATAGCCAAGACCTTCTTATGGGAATTACTACCAACTCTTTCAACCTCCTTCCCCCACCCATAGATATGATTGTGTTCACTGCTTTTTGTGAAACTCTTTGTAATTGAGCTGTATCTCTTGATTACAATGCATGAACTGAACCAAACATACCAGGTGATAAGTTAAACTAAGCAAACATTCACCAGGTTCAGTTGAACTGAATCAAACATACCTGGAGGTGAGGATGCAATATGGTATTCACCACCAGGTAAGTAGAAATAAATTGTCAGTAATCATCAAGTTCCTCAGCAATATAGCATGCAAATAAGATGTTCAGAGTGTTATCACTGTTTTTAAGGTTTTAAGAGAGAAATTTAGGGTAGCTATAATGGTGATAACACTTCTAGTATCAGAAATTTAGCTGACTAATTATTACTTACAAACAAAATTAAAAGTTACAGCAAGTCTTAGGCCCAGTCTTTGTTAAACTCACTTGGGGAAATTGCCTGAAGCTGAATTCATTACATACACTAAGAACACTGAATTCTTACATTATCTGAAAAAAAAAATTCCCATGGCCTGTTACAACCACCTGTCTTCCTTCCCTTAGAGGTGGGATGATTGTATCTCTAACAATTTAAGCATCTCTGCTCTCCAGAGGCAGCTTTAACACCTCTGTCCAAGTTGCTTACACTTTACCCTCTACCTACTAGCAATACCGGATGTTCCTGTTAATATTTCTTCTCAGCCATAGTTGTTCATTACTGGGTGTCTGGGGCTCATGACTTAAGAAGAAATGCAAAGCAATACCCATCTGTCCCAGATGGTCCTTCTTAAAGTCATCGTTTTCTACTTACCATTGGAGAGGAACTCATTTAGAAAGGTTACAGCATAAAATATTGCTTTGTATTAAGGCAAGAGGCATGAAAAGTGAAAACATCCTGAAAACTGAAGGCTTCCTTCAAAGAGGAAGTGGCTCAGGCCTCTCTCAGTTTAAATTCTTAGTTTTCAGGTTTTTCAGTTAAACAGCCAAAATGTCTAGGAGAAAAAAAACAAAAAAACACCAAACCACAAACCAAACAAAACCCACCACCAAAAAACAAATAGCAGACTATTCAGAATTTGAAAACATTAGGACAAGAAAAAATATCTTACTTTGGCAAAAGGGACTTCAAAAACTCTGCCAATAGCTACAAAGAGAAAAAACTGAGATTACCAGCACAAGGTTCAAATAATCAGCTTGAACAGGTTTTAGGAAAAAGGACACCATCACAGAAATCCTATTAGCCATACAGAAGACAAGAGATTCTACAGAAAGTTCGGGCTCCAGATATGCCTTAATCCAACACAGAAGACATCCTGAATAGCCTGGTACTTTTAATTTCTCTCACCTGTGATCAGGTCTTCCAACACCAGACAACTATTTAAGCATTAGGTCCTGCCTCAGCAAAATGAGGCACACGGGAACTTTTTGCTCAGAACTGCACCCTTAGCGTGTCGAAGAATCATGAACTGAGTTTTAATTTAGAACTAAATTCAAAGCTATAATGGCTCTGATTCTACTATTTATCATTAAAAATCAATTAAAATGCAGTTCTTCCAGCTAAATTATAAATTGACTTCTGCCACCTGGTTTTATTTTCACATTGACAAGTATATAGCCATACAGCTCTGATACTCATGGCATAACTTAGTTTCATATCAGAAGTTAACACTATTCTTGTTTCATGTAGAGGCAAGACATACTTGCATATTGACCAAATCATTCATCTGTTTCAAAGTAAGAGCTGATACATTAATGCAATGTTGTAATTATGTTTTTCAAAACTGAAAAAGCTACTTAAAGCAAGGTTGAATACTAAAGCGCAATAAACCTCATCTCTAAGAGCAATTATATTTCTATGTTCCATATATTTCTGATCAACTGAAAGATGCACATAGAATACATAGTCCAGCAAGAATTCACACATCTTCCTTGAGGAAAAGATATCAGACAAATAGCAGTTCAGAGAAGGGAAGGGGCATCAAAATCCCAGTATCCCAAAAGATGCTTTTATACCATTTACTTGGAATATGAAATCAGAACAGAAATGGAGAAATTCTTTAAGGACACTAAACTGCTCTATGTAATGGCCAATTCGATTGTCTTCTTTCTACATTGCCCGATTTCCAACAGCTCAATAGCAAGGTCATTAACACAATCTGCTTAAAAAGTGATTAAACAGCTCAAATACTGACATAAAACCAAATGTCATTACTTCTCAGATAGGATGTCTCCCTGGATATTAATAACAGTTTATACTTCAGTCTTCTGCTTTCAGTTATCTACAACCACGTAAGCATAGCACTGTTTGACTTCACTCAAGAAATCTAGGTATTTCTCTATGAAAAGCTTTGAAGAAAGTAGTAAGAAGTTCAGTATCATATCATAGTAGTATTTAGGCTCCATCTAGGTAAAAGGTTGAGTCAATCCTAGGGAAAAAATTAAAAATTATTTTAAGATATGAAAGGTTTTGTCAGCTGTCAGTTATCCTAAATATGAGGCTGGTGACTTAGGTTCCCCCTTCTTCACTATGAAGGATGCCTGCCAGAGTTTAAATAATAAATAAGCCTCCCCCCAAACCAACCAGCCCACCCTCCTCTCCACCCTCCAGCCCCAGCAGAAGCCTTCCCCACTAAAGCAAGAAAAAGGAAACAGAAACCAAAACAGACACTCCAGAGCAATCAACATTTTAGATCCAATGTCAGCTGGGAGGGAGAGAAGGGAAGGCAAAGAAAAAAGGGAACTAAAGAACAGAAATCATAAGTATGGCAACCTATTATATCAAATACTGACTTCCAAATTAGTATATACATACTAATTCTTGCAAGGTTCTTAAAGCAAATAGCTTCTTTTAATTAAAATATTGCTTACAGATAACCTCTTAAGCCTCTGCATGGCCAAATACAAATTTAAGTGTCTAATTACCAAAGAAATTCCATGGGTTATCCTCAAAACTTGACAGTGCAGTGACTTATTTTGAATAACTGAAATATATATATTTGAAATAAATTGCTAGTAGTCACCAAGTTCCTCTGCAATATAGCAGACAATTAAAATATATTCAGTTATCACGAGTTTAAGGTAGCTATAATGTTGATTTTGCCACAAATATCAGAAATTCATATTATTGCCTCATACAGTTGATTTACTGAGAAGCTAAAAGTGTTAATTGACAAAAATTAATGGGTTTGTACGTTCATTTAATACATTTCAGAAAGTAAAGCATTATACCAGAACAACAGATATAAAACCATCTTCTCTCCAATTACTAAGTTCTAAAGAAGAAACAAAGAGAACTCTGAAAGTTCTGGGATTTTCTTAAATTTCTGTTTTTCATTCTCCAATCCAAATACAGATTTGTATGCTATTACTAGATTCTAGCTTTCTTCCAGAATACACAGTGATACTAAGAATTATTCTATTAATAGGCACTGTCCCATTCATTACAGGTGTCTTGGAGGTACAAAAATACCATAATTTGGGCCTAAAATACCTTAATAGCAAAGCTTTTATTGTCTGCTATAAAGCATAAGAGTCATCCACAAACTTTAAATTTGCAGAACTGATGCTTCAAATGTATATAATAACAGAAATAAATTAATAATTTATTATGAACTGTGCTTAAGAGAAACATGAATATCAGATTAAGTATGAATTATGAAAGAAGTTCAGATCACAGTCTGCACTTGCCATTTTAATTTTTACTTATCAGTTTAATATTGTGTTATTTCTTGTGTCTTTCCATCAAACATCTAAAAGACTCACAGACAATACCATATTATTAAGTAAAACAGTATGAGAAAATACTGCTATCCATCTACCTACACGGAAATTGAAAAGAAAGCATGAATTGATTGTTTTTATATTACACATCATATTTACGTTTAAAACTGAAAGAGCTGCTGTCATTTGAGTTCCATGTTTGCTTCTTTGTATACTTACACCTTCCCCCTCAAGTGGTTCAAATACAATTCTCTTCATAAAAAGTTGAGCTTTATGTGAAAAAATTCATATTAAAAACAATCCTGATCTTCAATTTAAATACAATATAATCATAAATTTAGTTTGAGATTTTAACCTGCTTGAAAATCTTAAAGAAAGGTTAAAGGGATTCAATTTTAATTAAACTTATCTGTAGTAACCTGAATCTAAATCTTAGGGTTTTGTAACCCAATTTTTCATCGGAATACTATTAAAGCTCATCTGAATTGAATGACAGTCTTCCATTCCTCTAGGCTTTCAGAGTACATTACCTTCTCCTTTGGGAATGAATACTTTACTATGACTGATGAATATGATATATAGGACAAATGCAGTTTTTTTCCACATTAAAGTGAATCTTTTTTTTTTTTTTAGTCTTTTGACTTCTTACTGCTACATTTCATTACAACTATTCTAAGATATTAGTAATAAATTTTTGCTTCATATTATGTATTACATTAAATATTTTAAAATCAAGTAGAGTTTAGAAAACCATTGCAGTTTGTAGCTACTGTATTCTGGTATGTATACGTCCCCCCAACCAAGCCAATTTACAAATTACATTCTCTTTTCTAAAATAGTAGTTAAGTCTTTTTTTTTTTTAAATGGCTGTTAAAATAAATATTTAAAACAAATGTATTCTAGTCTTATGACAGTGTTGAGTAATTTAACTTAAAGACTATTATATTCATCATATAAAAACCTTGAGCAATGGGGAGTAGAGGAGGGGACAAGAAGAATTTTCTGTGTGTTTCTACATTTCAAGTTGACCTATTAAGGTATCCTCAATTATCTGTCTTGCTGCCAGTACTGATAGCCAGCATCACTATAATGCAGTAGGTGTAGTATACTTGTAACTGATTATTCAGTTTTGAATCAGAGGACACACTTGATTCCCATATTAAAATTCAAGTACTACATTAACCTATTTTATCAATATCTATTCCAAAAAAACCAAACAAGGAGTAGTTCAAGGAAAGCTACTCTATCATTCATTAGGTTAACCCTCCAAAACAGGAGGGTGGTTGAACACTGTTGCACTAACTTTTCTGTTTCTCTTCAACATTATACACAAAAGACTTTTCTAAAAATAATCATTGTCTATAGACTCAAATTATCACAGTGAATAGCAGACACAGACCTTCCCATTGACTTCTTAGAGAAAGAGAGAAAATACAAATTGTTGATAATTAAAATAGATGCTTTTTATGACTCTGATGTTTGGAAGCTGAAGCATAACATGAATATTTAAACACTTCGTGTATGGATCTTGGGACTGTGGAAAAACATTACCAAAACAGTACTGTTTGCTACGAACCACTGAAAAAACTTAAAGGATCTGGAAAACACTGCCAGGGTAGTCCATTAATTTCTTTATTACTGTGCACATTTTTACAGAAGCTTAGCTACAGTACTTTAGAAAGCACCAAATACTATAGCTAATAGTACACATAATTCATATTTTTAGTTACATAAGCACATACAAGTTCATAACCTCTTTCCTCAAATACAGGGTTTTTTTTTTTTATTTAATAGTTTTCTCAAACAGAGATAAGGAAGAAGGAAAAAAAAATCAGCCTTTTACTTCTGCTTAAACAAAAGTTAACTGCCTCAAATTCATGCACTTTTTTCGTAATAAATACACATGCTGAACATTCACCAGAAGTATTTATCTGGTAATAAACAAAAGATGGATAAACACTGAATAGTTCTGAAATTAAGTTAAATGAATAAAAGCATTTCACAGATCAAGTGCCAATTCAGTAATAGCCAGTAACAAAGTTCCTAGTATCTTGATGGGCCAATATCTAACCCTGAAAAAGAGACAAAGGTGAAAGGGAAAAAACAGAACAAAAACCCCCAAACAAAAAGGAGAGAGTGGAACTAATACTGCAGGATTTAAGAGCAAAAATGCATCTGACCTCTATTTAAGAATTTGCAGAACATGATGAGTGTAGCTAGCCTTCTGAATGAGGAGCAAATTTGTCTCAAGTTTTAAGTGAATCAACAGCTTCCCAGTTCTCACAGTAAATAATGCAATTCCTCACTGTAATCCTCCCACTTTCCTGTTCTGCTAACATCCTTCCCCTCCCTTCAAAAACAGAACAGCACCTACTTTTGCATAAGTAGGTTAGTTTGATTTTAGATTACTGTTATCCAGTGGGACTTCAGTCTACACTCTCATGATTAGTGGGCATTTTGGAGGGCCTTGGTCCTTGGACAACACTGCTGTTAGATCAAAGACACAGCAAATTATTCCACTGTTATTTCTCCTTGTCTGCATATAGTTTTATAGAAACCTAAGTGTAGAGCTTTAGGAAGAACCTCAGGTAGTTTAGACACATTCAGCCTAAAGCTGCAGTGGGATCAGGCCAGATTCTTTAGAGAAGTCATTGACTTATGGGTCTTAAAAAGACTAAATATACATAATACTGACCATACAATAGAAACATCTATGTTCTTAGGCTATTACAATGTAGAATAAAAGATTATTAGTTTATGTTATGAAATGCCACTACACCAGCCAGCACATACATTTTTATTATGATAACTTCATCATTACTACAAAATTATCTTTAAGTGGAAAGGGAATTGATCTAAAACACAATACAGGAGAGGAGAAATATTCCTAAAAATACTTACTGAAGTCACCTGCGAGAAACACTGCTTCTGCTCCTGGTGCCCACTCTTTGCAATATATTCCACCATCCAGCAACTGGTTAACTCCAAAGATTTTGTAACTTTTTGTAAAGTTATCAAGGCCTCCTTCATTTTCCTCAATGTTCTTCAAGCGGTTATAAAACAGAGAATACCTTCCAATGAAAATAGATAAGATTTTTTAGAAAGTTTAGTAAGTGCCTTTCTTACATGAAAAGGTGTAAGACATTAAAAGAAAAACACATTAAGTGAGACACACTGTCACGCTATGTCCTAAGACTACAACATCAGATTCACTCTTCTCTACAGAAACAGAACAAAATATCAAATACAAACCATACAATTTTTCCATGGTTGTTACACAGTGAAAAGTTGCAATCTTCACATTTATCTGTATTTCTCTAGTTTATGGGAACAGTTTGCACTTTAAGTCTAAGACTACAACTCCTGATTGGCCGTCAAAAAAATCCTAGTATTACCACACAACAGGAGAACTTCACACTCTTAACAGCCTAGCACTTTTTCCTCCACCTTATTAATATCGGACACAGACCTCCTAGGGAGAATTGTATAGCTCTGCTACATCTCTCACAGCCAATTTTAATAGACAATCTCAAGACACTGAAAAGTTTGCAGTACAGCATATAGTAAGTACGGAGAAAGTACCCTGGCACTTGCAGAAAGCAACTTCTTAGGCAGCCCCTCTACAGAGACCATTTGCAGTCCCCTGATACTGCAATGATTTGGAAAACAAAATTACCACTTCATGGAAGTAATTATTCGGTCCGTACACTCCCTAACCCAGTAGGACATAGAATGGCCCAAGTCTCTAATTTAAAGATTTAGTAGCAACAGCTTGGAGGGTTTTTTTCCATATTTTGCTATGTTTTTCTCCACAAAGCTCCCATCAATTCAAGAAACACACATCATGTGTACAACACAAATTAGATGGTCAAGTTTGACTCTTAAAGTGAGCTATTATGTGAAGAAGCACAGCTAAAAATTTCAGTTGAGAGTTCTATTAGTGTTACCTGCACAGGTTTTTTTACTTTAAATAAGACATCCCCAATGTAAACTAGAAATGTGTTTGTATTCTCCATAAATGGAAAGGAATCTTCTGAAATGTCTAAAAACTAGTAAGAATCCCAGCAAGAACAAGTTTTCTATCTTATTATACTTACAGTACTTTGAAAAAGGAAATATAAACAGTAAAGAACCAAAACAGCATGGGATGATACCTTTTTGGTTTAAAAAAATAAAAAAAATAAAAAGAGAAGAGGCAGCCTGTCTGCAGTGTCAGGACTTAAAACACTGCTCCAATTTGTTTTGAAGTTTTGGGGGTTTGTTTGTTTGTTTTTTTGGTTTTGTTTTTTGGTTTTGTTTTGAACTGACCCTTAATCAGTTCAAAGTTGAGGATTAAATTGTCTATTTACTGGTTAAGGTAAAATAACATTACTTAGATTAATTTAGAGTACTATGACTACTTTCGAGGTTAATCTTCCAGCAAGTTTTTATTATGAAGACTGATGCTCACCTTTAAGGACAGCAAGATTTGAAAAATGCCTCAGGACACACTATTGAAAATAAATTTATAACTTTTTGCCTATCTACCTGCATGATTCCTTCAAAATTTGCTCATGGGTATAATCCTCAGAAGTACATTACTAACTACTACTGCTCTGATAATCAATTTCATTTATAGTGCTTGAGGGAGAATATTTTGTCAGATTTCCAAGTGTAAGTGTATTACATATATACACAAACCCAGTTGACTGACTTAAGCTTTAACCAACGGCAATCACAGAAAGATTTATATAAAAGAAAGTTTAAATACAGAAACACAGAGCAAGTCACAAACAGCCTCAAAAGTTCAACATATGACATTTAGTAAAGGCAAAATCACACCATTATAGAAGGGTTCTCCTTGAAAAAAAAAGTATTTTGACTTGTATAGCTATTTTTAAAGTTTTAAGCCTTCCTTGAAATTATATCAGTTATATTATACAAGAACACAGTGCTATCTGCAAATTTCTCAGCTATACACAAGCTGTTTCAAAATTGCTGCCTGTTATATGTATTATTTTTAACTAGTTCCATTGCAGCTGAAGCAGGAACCCTTTTGTATATGCTACGGGTAACCGTTTTAAGTCTAGAAAAGATCTAACTGAAGCAATGAATTTGACACACTTAAAATACCGAAGATGTATTGGAATAGGTTATCTACTTAAAATTAATCTTTTTCCCCCATACTTGGTACAAACACATTTTCACAGCTTTAAGAACACCTTTGGCTGGATGTGGTATTTCCCACATTCAGCAAGAAGTAGGAGAAGTGGTAAGCTTCATCTTTAAACAAAAGTCAGTCATAGAAATCTTTGAAAGCTGGAGAGGAAGGAGAGGATACATCAACAGAGAAGAACAGCAGGTCACAGAGAAGGTCACTGAAATCTCAGAAAAGAAAGTCTATGATAAGCTTCATATAATCTAGAGGGCATGCTGATTGCTCTTTTTTAATGAGTCCTCCATAGCAAAGAAGAATCAAACCTATTCATCCGATTCCAAAGAAATAAGCAGCAAACAAATTCAGGATTCAAGAGTGGATTTATGGGGTGGGAGGGAAGAAGATGGACTTTCAGAAAGCAATCATACAATTCATGTCTTCGCAGAAAATCACTGTAAGCTCTGGATTCTTGTTACAGAAGCACTAAGAATACATCTACCATTTCAATTTTGTCTGTTAGTAAATTCAAAGTTTAGGTAAAGAAAGAGACCACGCACTTATTATGTTAAATGACTGTGAGTATTACTATAAAAAAATGCTACTCTTTGCTCGCTTTGCAACAGCGGCGAGCAAGATTACATGGTCATTGAAAACAATTCCTTTTGGAGGACAGGGACCAAGGAAGTAGGTAGAAAAGTTGTTGGTCAGGGATGTAAAACATTATTACAATATGTTTTTATATAGGACAGATTTTGAACAAGTAATACAACATCGCGTACATAGAGTATAAATGTTCCTTCAATTTGTACACAAGCACCCTGCTTCTGACAGAGAAGGTAAATTCAGGTATTACTGCTGCATCATCATTGCAGAAATCATGATTATTGAAACTAGTGCTCTACATAATTGTTTTAAACCATTGTTTTATTTTTATTTAACCACCTTCTGAAATTACCAAATATAGAATTGTAGTTTGCTGAGAGTTCATGAAAACCCACTAGCTTCTGAAATGCATCAATTACTTGTGCTGTGAACTATTCTAAAAACTCGTCTCAGGAGATGAGACACATCTGGACATAGAATAAGGTTACCTGTCATAGAAGGTCTTTGTAAAACAGCAGAAGCACAGTTTCGTATCATGTTGCTGCTTTAAAGGAAAGGATTCAATGAAATGCACACTCATGATGCAGATTTAGGAAACTTTAGGTTTTGCATTCACAGAAATTTTGGCTTTCATTCCTACTTTACTGAAGCTTTTTAAACATACTTAGCTTTCAAACTGGAAGCTAGGATCACATGCAGAAGTGACAATGTTTTTTGTTCAACCAGTTCCAAAGATTTCTACTGTTTATTAATTGCATACAAGTGTTAAAAGAGGAGAGATAGACAGTAGATTAATGACGATTGCATTTTGTGGTCCCCTCTCAACACTGAAAGTTATATGATGTTCAGTTACACATATGTACTCATACAACATATATAGTCAGACAGAGTCTGGACACAGGACACGCTTCAAAGGTTAGACAATCTTATAAGATTTTGGACATGTGAATAATCAACAACAGCATCCAGAGCTACAAGTCAGAACAAAAGGCTGACTTTTGCCTTCATACTTTTCAAGTCTTCACCACAATGAGTGACTGCAAAGTCTTTCAAGATTTTTCTGCTTCCTTGCATTACAGTTGACGCTGAAGATGATTACAAGGTCAAAACTGTACCTAGGTATGTCCTGAGAAGTACCACCATTGCCTTTGGGACAAAAACAAAAAGTAGAGCAACAACTGGACCCACAAAACTTCAGGTACAGAAGGTCTGGAGTATCCGTAAAAAGTTGTACATCAAGTGCCCTACTACCACCAGGTACATCACTACACACATGGCAAGTGCAGACAGCGGAAGAGGGCAGCTTCTGGTGTATTCCTTGTTCCTGGAGTTGTTATGGAAAAGCAAATTTGTCAATTCAAATCCCATATGCATTCATCTCACCTCTATTAACAGACCAATCTGTTTTAAAACTAAAATACCAAAGTTAGGTGTTTCTTCATTTACTGGAAACAGACTGCAGTCTTGGCGTTTCCCCAAGCACACATATACCCAGCTTGAAACAAGACATTTGGTAAGAGAATAGTACTTTTACACCAGATTTTAACCCCCCTTTACTAGTATTTCTACTGTGAAATACTGGTAATGGTAAACGTAATTTGAAAGACGGCCACAGCAGTCTCTTCCTATTGTTACATTCATAATTTGTAACACAGCATTGCTTTAAATCCCACGCTTTATATGCGGCTTTGTTTAAACCCTTACAATAGAAGTGTAGGAATTGGCTGACTTTCTATAGAAGCAGGATTAAAACATCAAACATGAATTAGTATAATGGCTATCTGGAAAGCAAGTATGGAAAGCAAAGTAAGCTTCATAGCAAGGCCACAAAGACAGTGTTAACTCAGTAACCACTTCAAGAGTTTACATTTCAGGTGAGCACCTATTTCTCATAATTTATCACTAAAACACCCTCAAATATTTTGTTTTACAGATACCCAGAGATCTAAAACTTATACAGTAGAAGTATACAAGTTAGCAGAGAAAAAGATGGCCTGGAATCTTTCAGTTCAGTCCAAGGCTACACAGTTCTTACCAAAAAACCAATGTTCTATTTATTTGGTAACCTTGATGTATAAACCCCTCCTGATACTGCAGTTCTTTCACTACTGACTTCATTTAGCTATTGATCGCATTAAAGGTCTTAGGCATATGTTAAAATTAGTAGCTTCAATATGGGGCATAAAAGTTACGTCTTCCCTAACCCCACAAAGCCTTAGTGAAATAAGACTTCTGGCAGACTATTAAAGAAGCCTGATGGCAAGTCAGAGTACTGAATTAGGGCTCTACAGAAAGCCTTTAGGTCTTTATTCTTCCAAGCAACCAGAGGTACTAACTCCTTCTTGGCCACCTTGTAAAAATGACAAAAGGGTATTATAGTAGTTTAAACTTTTAGATTTAAGCACAGAAGCTTTAATTTTAGGCATCACAGTATCTGAAATAGAAAGTGCTATAACCAAAAAGGCCTTCGCAGTACACAAGATCCCCTCATTTAATCAGTTTGGTGCTGAACTCCAGGATGACTGCAAAACTTCTGGGCATTTTTATGCCCATTCTCATAACTTTTTATAAAGTTGTAGTTATTGCAGTTTAGAGAACAGTCAATCAGCTTATTTTAAGACCTCTAGTATCAACACTGAAATTAATCATTTCAGTCTCTTTTCTGCTTATGATGCTGATTTTAGTTGCAATTCATCTTTTAGATTCTTTTTGTCCACACAGCTTTCATGTCATAATTTATTTGTACAATATTGGCCCAATATTAATGCTAATTTATTCAAAACATGAAAGCAAATAGGAAATACTTTGTTAACAGTATCTGGTGTCCATATGGGAAGTCCAATTCTGCAAATACCAAAGGGAAAAGTGTATGATAGAAAACGCCCAGTAAGGTATTCTGTATCCAAATCCTCCCTTTTTCCAATAAATATAATCATTTACTGTAATGTCGGTGTAAAAATAAAGCTACATTCCTAAAGAAAATAAACATGCAGCTACTTAAGTTTGTTACATTTCTTTACATCTCTTACAATGAAGGTGTTGGAAAGACTAAAAGACAAAAGCAAAAAGGGAAAAATGGGGTTTCTCCCCTCCCTTCCTCCACATTTAAACAACAAATCTTAAGAAAAACTGTTTTAGATTTTGAGATACCACTTATCCTATTTATCAGCTTAATTCTGAAGCCTCTAAGGGGAATGCTGCCTCTTATTTTCAACCTTCCACAGAAGCAGCTGTATCAGCATTTCAGCAAGCAGGGAATAAGAAGCAAAGAGGCCATCAAATTGTGTCCTCTACCATCACCGATATACCATGAACAATGCTATTCATAAAGTTGCTGCAATTTCTGAACTCCATTTTCAAAACTGCCCCGAGTCCCCCCCACACTTATTACTATGACTGGAAAACTGCTATGGTGCTTCATTGAAATTGTAGGATATTCCTCACATCCCCCACACAGCAGCTCTGTTTGAGGGCTAACATACCATCATATTCCGCTCCAAAATTACACTGACCTGAAACTCTCCTGCAGTTTTCCAGACACAGTACTATGGGGTAAAGAACAGGGCTCCACAGATTTCTCTGGACATTTTTAGTTTGGGGAGTTTGATTTTAAAGCACTCAGACATCTTGTAAACAAGGCCACAAACCACCTCTGGAACGATATTGAGATTGCATGCTGTCTTCAGAGCTGTTGAATGAAGCTCACCGTCATAGTGCAGGAAGAATGGGGCCACTGGTGGGGCAAAAAGTTGCGTAATGTGAAACTCATTCACCTACTGATGTGGACAGGCCATCAAAACATCTCCTGTTTTGGCATAGATCCACTCTACGTTATGATCCCTATGGAGGATCAAAAGGGTTAAAAAACTAAGAAAAAAAAAATCAAATAACCAGTATAGATGCATCAGACTTTCACCAAGATACCATTTACCGATTATTCCTCGTCCTATTGAGAAGTAAACTGACAATTTTTAAAGGTTTATTTTTCAACAGCAAAGTATTATTTAAATAAAAACACATTTTGAGATTTAGCAAATAAGGAATGGAGTATTGCTGAATTTAGTACTGATAGTATACTGCAGGAAGTAAGAGAAGATTAAACATTGGTTTTGAATTATACATCAAGAAAGGTTCAGGAGCTGTAGTTCTCCTCTTGATATGACAGGCAGCCCACTCTTTAGAGAATAATGTCCAAAAATCTTGCAATGCTGATACCAGCTAGCAGTGATGTGGCAGATACCAGCTAGCAGCTATCATCTAAGTGGCCTACATTGAACACATAAACGGTAAGCACTTCTGTAAAAAGACTTGATAGCTATGGAAGAAGAACTCTGAAGATGTGATGTTAACACTTAGGTCATAAGCTTCTGTACTTAAGCAGCTCTTACCTCTGTGTATCTAGTCAAAAATATTCATCCACAGCAGTAAAATAAGCTCAGAAAACTACATTATAAAAGCAGACTCCCCCATGGTCTGCCACAATCCTCAGGGTAACGAGTCAAACTCAACAAGTAACATGCTGTGGCATTTCATAGAGCCTGCCTATAAAATAGGTATTCCTGCCTCCAATACATCTATACAGAGCCACATGGTCCAGGCTCACTGATCAGGGGCACTAGCTCTTTGATTTCCATACTGCAGTCCACTGTGTGAAACAGGTATCTTTAACCTCCATGTGCAGACCACAGAATTGGTAGGTGCCATCTCATGCAGCACCAGCTGTAAGGTGTCTGATAAAGACTGTGCTGTGCCCTTGTTTGGCTTTCTTGAAAAGCCAGAGTAGAATTAATTTCTTTCAAGGTAGTAAAAGGATGAGCATGCGGGAATATGAAGCTAGACAATCTTGAAACAATCATCACTAATAATACCCATTTCTATTCCTGCTGTGACCCCTACCACCGCATAGAAGGCAAAAAGGAAATGAAAAGATGAAAATAGAAATTGAAAGTGTAGATGCAACACCTCTGAATATTTCAAAATAAAGAGCATGGGGCCGTTCGCAAATTACTTTTTCTAATATTGCTGCTATCACTTTGAAGATGCAGTTACAAACACTTTCGCAGACCCCAAAGCCAGTGCAGAGTTCCTAATTCTCATTGTTTCTTTTACTGTATAGTTAGTTCCCTCAAACTCTCCCAGACATGCTGATAAGGGGATGGATTGAAGGAAGACAGGAGTAGGATGCATCATGTTCTTCCTAAAGCAAATTCTGCAGCCCGACAAATCAAATGCATCACACCATGTTGAACCAGAATTCTACAGCAGCAGAAAATTCCCTTTTTCAGTTGCTTCTTCAACTTCATCACTAGTGGAAGTGTATCAGAACAGAAGCCTTGGATTTTATTATTTTTCTCTACCTCCCTTTACTCACTTGGCATTTGACTATACAGAGTATCACACAAAGTAATCACACTTAAGGAAAATAGTAAGTAAAGGCACAGTAAATCTCAGGTAGGTACAACTACTTCAAAACAGCAGATTTAAGTGCATTTTAACCTACATCAGCTTTATAGTTTTAGATGACTGACTTGCATTTAGCGCATAGACAAGTCCTGTCTCACTCAGGTAATCTTTTTAATATACATTTAAATACATTAAGCAACACCTGAACACACAGTAACCTTTGAAGTGTCAGAAGAATTCTGAGAGAGAGGCTCTAGAAGTACAGGACAGCAATGGCTGATGTTTAGAGAGATCCAGAAAGATACGATCATTTAATTGTGCTTTTTTCCCCACGCTAAAAGTAAAGGTGTTACATGTATCTGAATCATGATCTTAAGCAGTCTGTGTGGCTAAATCTGAATTTCCCAGGCGTTCCAGTTGTTCTGTTAAAGTTATTCATTACACAAGCACTTTGCCTCTCTCCCAAGTCAGAGGCGATTTCACACACATTTTCAGCCGAAAACTAAGGATTCTGCAGGTTGTCCAGTGATATTAAGTTCCTTTCAGGTGTAATAAAATTAACTGTTACGCAAATAATTTGGGAATACAGTTACTCCAATAAGGAACTTAAACAATTAAACCATTTCTGTTACAAATCCTATGGAAGGGGTTTGCTATTAGTTACAAAAAAGAACACCCAGCAGAGAACTTGTAAGAGCAAGCAAAAAAGGCAAAAATTTCCAAAGCAACTTGTCCAATTTTCCTCTACTGCGCAGATAATGAATGCCAACATGTGATTTTTCATTTCTTCATTTCCAACTGACAGGACAGCCCTGCTCTACGCTCTTCTGGTTTCCCCAGGAGATTTCTTTAAAATTCACCTAAATGAACAGAGTGAGGGCAAGAGATTCAGTAGTGTCTGCTATTGATGAATCCCATGAATATCGTCACTTTCTCCACATCTACATCCAAGAAGTTCCTTCAAATAAATGCAGTAATTTGAGCATCCTTACAACTTCTCCACAACTAGAATATGTCTATAATATTGGAAGCTACATTGGAAGTGGAAACCATTTAAAAAAAAAAAATGCAATAGCACCCCCAAACAACGCCTTAGCGCAGTAGTTAGTTATGATTTCTGGGCACTTTCCACAGAGAGCACACAGATGCAAGCTCCCAACTCTTTGGATGTTCTGTGATTTCAGTATGCAGTTTTGGGTCTCAAACTAAATACAGAAACTTAATTTTTAAGATATATTTGCTTGGAGATAATTAATGAGTAATCATTTGTTCTGTTGAAAGCTATTCATACAGAACAAGCTACTGATTCAGCATCAGCTTTTTTCAAAATAATTTCAAGTGCAGTGATGTGCAAGTCAAGCTAACAATAACATACAGTGTAGCACACAGGAGCATAACAAAACATAAACAAAGGGAAACTACAGAGTTTTTCTTGACATCCTACCACCAGTTGCTATTTCTAACAGAAATATAAAGACCTATAAGCTATGAAGTCTAATAAAGATAAATACATTTCAGTAGTGTTTTAGCAAGAAGATTATTTGCTGACTTCAGTTCTGGCACTGTACTTTCTGCACAATACAGGGGACTAGAAGCAAGCCTCTCCTGTTTTGAACATTTGGATAACTTGCTGGCTTCACCAGCATTTGACAGCTGTAATGTTTTTGCTATCAGCTTCATAACAAACATACACAGTGCTCAATTTGGAACCAAATGCAGGAATAATTACAAGATGTATCAAATGCAGAATTAATGCAATCATTTAGTAATAATTGTTTCACTGACTTACCTAAACCCATCCCACTTTAAGAACACCCTTCTCCACAATATTTAGAGGCTCTCATATCCACATATGTCTCTTCATCTATCAGCCCCTTCAGTTTATTAGAAACACATGGATGCACCTCACAGGCTAAGTGTAACAAATTACTAGTGTTTAGAAGGAGCAAGAGGCAATTTCTTTCCATCAGAAGCCTAGCAAACTACTTAGAGACATCAATTCAAGCAAGAGAGAAGAGAGATAAGTGTATACATAAGTATTAACACTTGCTACAAGAAAGCCATTTTATCATTTACCCTCTGTTACAGAATCACAGAATCTTCATGGTTGGAAGGGACCTTTGAGATGATCGAGACTGAGACAAAAGGTAGCATTACCTTTTTGAAAATAAAAGACACCCAAAAAAACCCCACAGCCACCCCCAAAAACCTTATGATACTAAGCTGTGTTACAATTACTGTAACAGCACAGCTATGTATATTCTGCACCCACCAAAGTACTCCTTGTCATGATGGAAGAGTCTAAACAAGACAGCAAATTACACAATAATGGGAGTTCTGTATGTTTTTTTCTTTGTATACAAGGCAACAAGTTTACCAGAAACATACTGATTTTGTTTTACGCATCTGCACATTTATCAAACACTTTAGGTATGAGACTTCTTCATTTAACAGCAATTGTCTCACTATACCTCTGTTAAGTAGTCTTAATTATGCATAAATTGTACACTAAAACCCCTCTTTTAGCTACAATAATTTGCTTCTCTGTTGTAATGATATCCAAAGCAAGTTGGAGCTCTTTTTGAATTAGCATAACTACAGAGAAACTCCATCATATTTGAGCAGAAAGCCGCAGAAGTGTAGAGAGACAGATTTCTTTCTTGAAATCAGCAGACTAAGACTGTGTTAGCTCATGTTTCATATTACACAAGAGAAAATAAACTGAAAGGTCAGTTGAACAGTTACAGCATTGCCCTTTTCCAAGGTAATCAGCAGAGCATGTAGCAAAGACGTGAACACAAGCGTGACTGGAAAGACAGTAGCTGATAAAGAGGCTTTTGCTGCCAAATGCGTGTGGGACAAAAATACCACTCACTCTCTCAATACCTGTTGAGGAGTGTGGCACACTGCAGGCCTTACTTCAGTAACTCTGATTTATTACTTTAATTTGAAATTGTGTTTTTGTTAAACATTCAGGTTTTCATATTGCCAAAACACACTCGAATAGGTAATACTGAACACTAATCAAATTCCCAGGTAAGTTACACAGACAGTATCATTAATTTGTAATAGGGACACAATACAGTCAAAAATTAATCTGGTTTACTAATGCATTTTTACTTTAAGTACACAAGTTCTTTTCATTATTCAATACTATAACTGGAAACTGTAGGGTATGCTTTTCCCCTCATATTAAAAGCAGTTTATTTTTCATCTTAGAGAACACGTTTATTAGTGGAAACTTCTAAAACAGTTTCTACTCATCATCTTAACACACACTTAAAACCCTCTTAATCTGGGAACAACTCACTCAAATGTTTTATTTGCCAGAATTATTTTTAATGGAGCTGTAAATAACAGCACATCAACTCCCATTTGATTCCACTGCCAACTATTTCCAATAGGCTATCTTCATATTAACTGATATCAAGGTCTAGTTGGGGGAAAAAGTCAGTGATTCCCACAGACCTAGTACAAAGTTGGAATCAATGCACAAGCTAAAAGCAGTAGCTACAAGGAGAAAATCCACAGGATTTCTTAAAGAATTTATAACATGCTTTTTGGTAGGCAAGTGTTATTACCTCTTGAGGGTCTGCAGAAACCTGAAAGTGTCACTCAGTACCATTTCTAAAGCAATTATTTGTGTAGTAAGAACTGCCCCACATACCACCTGTGGGTTGTAAAAGCTCTACACATAGTGACAAGCTAGTCTGGACTTCAGTAACTACTATTAATTTTAGTTGTTTAAATAAAGCTATTTTGGATGTTTTGGTTTTTTTATTATTAGCTTGCCACAGCAGTAAACATAAGCAGCCATCTGTTTCTTTTCAAATTTGGATTTCAAGTCTGCTGCATCAGTTTGGCTTCCACATTCTGAGTAATGCTGCAAACAACATTATACTGGTATAAACGAAGTTTAACACAATGCTAAAAAAGACTTATCTTTTTAAATAAACACCCAAGAAGGATAAAAAGTTTTAGTTGTCTACCAAACAGGAAATCTTTTAAGTCAGAAGTCACTTCTGATTTTTTTTTTTTCCAAATAAAACACCAGATATTCCTCACTACCGTAGCCGCACAACCCACTTTAGCAGGCACATTATGTAGTAAGAATTGTTATTTGAATTTCCTAACAGAAAACTGCGTAGCTGCTCTAGCTACAAATTCATTATTAATTTCTGTAAGTCCTACTTCACCTCCTGTTAAAATACATTCCAGAAATTAAAAACAAAGTCTTGATTTAATGGATCAGATCAATGGCTTATATATTCAAGCAGTTCCCTATTTGAAAGTTACATTAGAAAGCTAAATAAAAAATCTTCTCATCCCTGATAAACACCAAACAAACAAAAATTCCCCTTATTATAGGGCCATTTCTTTGTCAAACTTTAAACAGATTTAAACAGATAGCCATCTTCAGAGGCTGTCAAAAAGACAGCTAAAGGAAAGGTACCCACAGCAACACCTGGGTTCTTTACTACAGCACCAAACCTTGCTCCCTGTAACAGTTTTCCTCTTGTCTAGTGTGACCATAAACCTACAGTATTCAATCTATTTAACTAGCTCTTTAAATCCTATTAATTTAGCCTAAATTTTAGGATGTGCATGTATTCATACACCCCTTTAAAACGGTGGTTTTGTTTCCCTCTCATGCACACAAATATATTCTTAATGTAGGTTTCTTCGTGACTTTCAAGTATTTGTCACCCATTTACAGATGACCCCTCTGTATTCTATTGTGAGAAAGAAAACTTTACAGTACTCCAGGAAAGAAAAACATGTGTGAGAGTTTTACATATAAAGAATAGATAGAAAAACAAGTATTAAACATGGGATGGGAATGAAGGTATACTCTTCCTTTTGTTGCTGACCACTGTGCCAGTTTTGATTAGTCTTCATGGGTTTGATCAAGCTTGGAGTGTTTTTTATTTAGGCTCAGTAGCTGTATGGGGCTATTCATATAGACTGCACATTCAACTCACTAAGCACGCCTGGTCTGCTAGCTGGGTTCCCTGTAACACCAATGAAGAAAAAGTAGCCCTTTTAGAAGACAGTTTTAAGGAAGAAAACATTACCTCCAATGACTGGAAAATAAAATCTGGAGGGATTTGGGGGTAGAGGGGAAGAACACCATTAAGCTACTTCACCTTCCACATTATCACACCAGCTTCAGGTGCCTTAGCAGCACCACTGCATTGGCTTCACAGCACAAGCTTGTCTACATTTCATTCTTAACCACTTTCACTGCAGACAGGACCAATAAAGCAAGCCAAGCACTCTTAAACATTTCTACAGTCCACAATGCTAAGTGTTTACAATTTAGTATCAACATACTAGAAGGATAATTAGATCTTGTGTACTTAAGAAATTTCTGTAACTAGTTCCGGGCAATCAAGTCTATTCCCACAGAAGATGAGCAAGCAAAAAGCATGTATTGTCATTGACTGCTGCTGTGAGTAGTCATATTCAATAGCTTACTTCACTTGTGGCCAAGCATTTTCAAGGTGTCATCTAAAATCTGCTCTTTTTCCAGACTTCAGTTAGGATGAATACAAAGATAAGAAATCCTAGTTGTTAACTAATGTGCACCATCAGCTAAAAGAGAGCTGCGTAAACATCAAATTCTCAAGATTATCATCCTGAATATTCAAACCTCTTTAGAAAACAGAGGAGTTCAAATTTTATATAGTCCAGCTATTATTCCAAAACATCAATGTACTGCATCTCTGAGGCACGATCTTTAATCTGAATAAAATATCAAGTTTTTGGCACACAAATTCATGTAAAGCATTTAACTGAAGAAGAACATTACTCAGCAGTTGGATTCACCCCAACCACATAACCATTTTCACATGATTTAAGCTCACAAGTACATATGACATAGCTTCCTTCTGATGGGATTGTGGCTGTATTTGATGTTAGCTGGGATAGCCTGATAATGATAGAAGTCACCATTACATTACAGCCTCCAAGCACATCAGTCTTGTCCATAGTGCAACTTGTCTGTCATAACATTAGAAAGCTTATGATTGAAGTTCTGAATTGATATGACTAAAGAAAATTTTAAACAAGAGGGAAGAATAACGAGTCTTGTGCAATAATGCAGTATAAATCACCTATAACAAATGACTCAAGGCTTAGCAAGATAGTGAAGTTTACATCAGAATGTTAAATATTTGAAGTGAAGAGGTAATTCGGGACACACAGAAATCCACTTGCAACAATTCAGGGATGGGGGAGAAGGATGAAGCAAAAACCCCCAAACTTAAAAAGCCTGGTATTGCCAGGGTTAGTCAACCTGATTTAACAGTACGATTGGGAAAGTATCAGAGATCATGGAATATTAACATTCGTCTAATACTAGGAGTTAAGAAATACAAGATTAACAAGCTATCTACCGGGCAGAGAAAAGCCCTTTATTTTTACAATTTCAGATTCATCTTGTCTGCTGAAGACTCTATATGCACCTTCTAAAACATCTACTAAAGTTAAAGAAGTCTTATCAAATTTTGACATATGCTTTATTTACACAAAACCTTTTCTATAAAAAAATTTAATATTAGTAAGCATTCACTTCAGATGGACAAACTTAAACAGCAAAAAGACTAAACAATGTAGTAATGGACTATATGTTGGATAGGATTTTACTTTTTAGTAATTTTCTACCCCCACTATATGATATTCCTATGACAATTTAGTATATTTTTTCCTCTTTATAGAGGAACTTAACACAATTTACACCAGCTGACCTGCTTGAAAAACAGTGTTTTAAAGTACCTGTCTATCTTTAACGTACAAAATAGAAAAAGCAGTGCACTATACTCAACTGAAAAAATATAAATATGTATACAAGTACAACAAATCTGGGTGTTTACATTAGGCATATACACATACAACAACCCTATATTCTTCCCTCTCCCACCTGAGACACACACAACATGATAGTACTATCTCTTTTATTGGAACTAAGCCTAGAAAAACACTACTAGCTTCAATTCTCAGCCTGGAGAGCTGCCAAAGTAAAGCCTACGAACTGAAGCCAAGCAGGACAACAGGTTAGCCCCAGAGCTTCAGTCAGCACAGGGTCCTTATTTGAAGTCAACTTGATGTGAACTAGCACAAGGGAATAACAAAGGAGGAAAACCATGAGCCAACAACTTGAGTTATTCACAGTTTGTCGGGAAATTAACCTCTTCATTTATAAAGTACAAATTAAGAATAAAGCTGGTAACGACTTCTGAGCAATCATAGAATTAAAAATTCTTTACGTACCTAACAATATTAACATGTATTTTTTTTGTCACAATGTATTCGTTACAGAGCAGCTTGGATATTTTTTATTCCACCAATATATCTATAATTCACAAATTGTATACAACCCCCCAAAAATTCCATACTTAAACCTTTTCTTCTTCTGAGAAGCGTGAACTCGCACTCAGCTTCTACAAGTCTATACATACATTAGCATCTATAAGAGTACTCTCCTATTCTTGCCCTCCTAACACACATTTTGCATGCTGCCAGTTAGAAGACTTTTTCAATTGTCATCTGACTTGGTACAAGATGAAAGATTTTAGTGTAAAACATGCAAAAATTGACAGAGGGAGCATCAACTAGACAGAAGAAAGTTTCCCATAAGATCAGGGCCCCATAGAGGTTGCAGAATCTCTGTCCCTATAGGTTTTAGTCTCAAGAGAACAAAATCCTGAACAATCTAGTCCCAATTCGACACTGACCTGGTTCTGAGCAAGAGGCTGGGACACAGATGGCATTGAGGGGTCCCCTCTAGCCAGAATGGTTCGGTGAATATTTAGTGATTTACACCTACTGAAGCTAGCCAGTTCCACTTCAGAAAAAACAAAAGACATGGCAAGATGTACAAACAGAACAATGCAGATAGTGACAGTACTGCAAATGCCAGTAATTTAAGATATATTAGAATGCTTTGGCAATCACATGCATCTCCCCTAGACTTGCATTAATTTTCTTTGTATGTGTATCTATGCACACAGATGAAGGAATTCCACAGTGCTAAAACAGACAAAAATAGGGACAAAGCAGCCCAGGTGCTACTTTAAACAAGTTTTGCTATTGTGTGTAAGGCAATTTTTTCCTCAAATGCCTTATTAGCATATACATTTTTGCCATATAAAGTCAAAGTAGCTACTGACATGTATAAAGCAAACTTTTACACCAATATTACCTGTAAAATGTTACAATTATAGTAACCGCATTTTCACAAGGAATTTATATGCCCAGCTATTTCTGTCTTCATTCCTTGTATATAAGTTATATGTATAGTGTATACTATGCAATTATATATGTGTGTTTATACACATACAAAGTTTACATATATATATATAAGGTATTGTTTCAACACATTCTGGAGATGTAGATCAATTTAATATTGACAAGAAATTCCAGCATTTTCAGCACCAACATATAAAACACTTTGGGTGGGGGGATTATGGACACATCTAATCATCCTGGATATCATCTAATACAATGGATTTTTTGTTCTTTCTTGACCTTTTTAACCAAGTATTACAGGTGCAATTTTTGAGTCTTTCTTCCTGGATAATTGGAACAAGAGACAATCCATAACCCTGAGTATTCTGCAACAGAGAGGGCCAACCTTACAGGAAAGATCATGCTACCATTTCCTCTTCCTGAACTGAAGAGCACAGAACTACTGTTCAACAGCAGTTTGTCTCTACAGGAAAGGGACACCTTGTTTCCCCATCTCACCAAAATCAGCAGGAATATGAAGCTACCTCATCTTACCTTACGTACTCCCCTGCTACTGACTGGCAATCCCCCTTGAATTGCTACTGTCAGCCTCCCATTTATGCCAGCAATGGGATTCTTCATGTAAAATTGTGTCAATATGAGTTTTACAAAACCTAGGACCTTACCCTGTATTTCAGTCAGATTTTGGTAATTTTCTATCAAATGCATCAGCACTCATTCTACAACACTGAACTTAATCCTGAATAAATCAGTAGTGAAGGGAAGTCCTTCACAAAGGATGCCTGTCTCCAGGACTTAAGAGAACTTAATCCTAAATTTTCAAGCAGCCATGATGTTCTTTGTAGCTTTTCAAGAGGTACCCATTACAAGTTGCATTTAGCATGCCTTTCTTCTTTTGCTAGCCTCCCTTCAGACAAGTCAGCATACCTCTACATCACCAGGGAGGGAACCAGAATGCCTGATCCACTGCAGTGTGACAGCTAGTTAGTTTAATGCCCACACATTTCCATCTCCTACACAGCTAAGAGCTATAAGTATGTATATCCCTCACATTAAGATCTCTTGAAGGAAGTCTGGATTCTTACAGCCCATCATTCATTTACTTTAAGAAAAGTTCTTAATTATTCCCACATTTTTATGAGCTGAGCATTTAGTTCTTTTCAGAATGTGCATGCTGAATAAACTATTATATTTATTTTAAATGTTAGGCCATACACAGTCAGCGGGTGCATTGTTTGACAAAGTTTACAGATACTTTTGTTCAGAAAACTCTTGTGTGCCATCCTAATGCATTGTTTCACAACACACTTGCATTTGGTTAGGTCGAAGAGCTTTCAGCAACAGATCAGATAAGAGACTCTTGTAGAAAGGCCCTTCTCACTACCAGTGCTTTCCTACAGGTCAGACATGTAAATACAGAACCATGGCCTCTTTCCCAAAACTAAAATATCACAAAGCTGGTATAGTTGTGTCCTACATGGAGTCACAGGAGCAAGAGAAGCTCATTCAGGATTACCAGCACATGAGTTATAGGTGCTGTATCACGTAAGTGTGGAGGAGAACAATAAGCAAGTTTCAGATATAAACTGAACGTATGTTGGTTTTCCCTTACATGTACGCTACATACAGCTGAATAAAACAAATTTTCAACTTGCCAGATAATTTAAGAGAAGCTTCTAAAGATTATCAATTATTCTTAAGTATAAGCTTTCAGATTGCTTACTGAGAAAAGTCCACAATAAAACCAAGATTTTGAAGGCATAACAATATATGTAGTGAACAATATGAACAAAACCTGATTTAGGCAACATTAGAGCTCAAACCAGTAATTCATCCCTCCTGAATTACACTTACATAACACTTGAACTGGGGGAGGGTGTGTGTGTGTCACATCTATACTCCCAACACAGCTAATACAGATTTCAACTTCCACTCATATATGACACTGTTTTATTAAGACCCTTTAACAAGCACACAAGACCTAGTCAGCAGAGTCAGCTTCCCTACCAGCCCTCCCATTCACCTCCTCTGTGGTGCCAGCTCCTGGCACTTCCCACCTCTGGGGCAAGCACCAAGCAGGGGCCTACAGCCAGGACCTGACTTGCTATTTGCCCACAGCCTTCCCATTTAGCAAGAACTTCCCCCTCCCCTTCACCTCAGTTTGAAGCAAAGCCAGGCTTTGAACTCCCAAAGCAACTTTCTCCATATAGTTCTCACAACCAGCACAAGTGTCCATGATATAATTTTATGCATCTAACATTTCAAATAGCTCACACAGAGCCAAGATAAAAAAAAGCCATGAAAACTAAATTAAATCTATTCTGTTAAAAGTTTAAGGTAGCATGAAGGAAAAAGCTGTTCTTAAATTAACTCATTATTTAAATATTAAATTGTCAGGCAAAACAGGTGAGCAGCTTCCAAATAAATATTTTGGCAGAGGCAGATGCCTATTAGCATGAGTAGCAGTGAACATGACATATGGCAACTTTTTACTAAAACAAACAGAATGCAAGGCTACACTTCAAAACTAAATCTTGTCCCATTGCTAGTCAACTAGCTCCTTCTAGACCACATTTCAGTATCAGGCACTCTCCATATTTGCTTTAAGAATAAATTCAGAGTACCAACAACTTGTCAAAGTGCATTTTTTTTGGAGGGTAGAGGTGAAAGCAACAGAAATTACCTCAGCTTGTTAATTATTAATTTCCTTTCTTATTTGTTCTCCCAGAAACAGAAATAAAACTAGAAATAAGCTTAACTTGGATCCAGAACAGCTATTCTAAAGACCATTCAGTGAACTCTGAAGTTCACTAACTGCAAGAGTCCAGAAAACCCTCACTGCTTGCACGATTCAGAGACATTCAGAGAAAAAAAATCAAAAAACCAAAACACAAAAAAACCCCCACTCCCCCAAAAAGTCACACAAATCACAGTGTCCCCCCACCAACTCCACAAATAGCATACTTCAGGGACACCGTTGAAATTCATCTAATTTCATTAAAAACTTTGAAGACTGAAGAAAAAATGCTGCCATAATTTTAGCTTGCATTTGTAATCTCTAATTTGTGAGCTGTATAGTCCCAACCCCCCAGCTCCATATTAACTGACAATATCCTCTACTCCCTCACCCTTGACAGCACTCATGCGAACTCTAGGTTTCAGTAGTATACAGCATGCTCTGACTAATGTGTTTTAATAACACTGAAATATTAAAAGTTAAAAAAATCATACACAATCAACAATTGGTACGATACAATTTCCACCAGAAATACTTTTGTTCTGAAAGTTTACTTTACAATACAACCCAAATGCACCACAGACATTAACAGTTACAGGAACCAATAAAAAAAAAAAATAAAATAAAATAAGTTCTAGATTACTACCAAGTACATAGGTCTTTGGTTATAATTTTCACCTTTCTAATTTTTTTTTTTTTGTAATTAAAGTTCTGGAGAGAATTTCCTCCAGTACTGTGTAAGCTAACCAAGCGCTGCACTCTGCAAAAGAAATGTTTACTATTAGCCTCAGAATCCCAAACTCCCCAAAGACTATGAAGTGCTGGACTGCACACTTACAATACATACTACAGATTGCTCCCTGTGTAAAAAAAAAAGTACACAACAAATGCTGACAAGGAAGACAAAAATGATTCTAGAAAGCCTAATGAGGTAACTGTTTTAAATAGCAAATAGAAGACGCGACAATATCTGTCAAGATCTGAAAACAAAGAAAAGATTTGTATATTTTACCCTTTCATAATATCTAGCTAATTCAAGATTCCTTTGCAATAACCATCGTGGATTTGTATTGTCAGAAATTTATCATGACATCTTTTTTGTTCAGCTGAGTTTTGGTAACGTATAAACATTTCCCATAATACACGGCATTCACTGGAGTACTGACCTGATCTTATCCAGGACAAATTGCATCATTAATAGTGCAGAAACTATTCTTTTAAGATTTGACAGATGTCTGTATTTCCAGGAATTTCACAAAAAGCAGTTATGTGATTCCACCTATTAATAAAAATTCCTTAGTGCTATCTAGTCAGAATATCAGAATAGTAAGAATTAGCGAAGAGCCGCACTGAAATATGCCATTATTCCACCTGAAGGCTGACAGTAATCTTACTCGCGTACACACATGATACAATGATGCAGCCCCCAGCTGACCAGCTCTCTCATCAGCTATCACAGCAGAGCACAAAGGAATGAGCCAGCAGAAGCAATACTCCACCACAAAAATTATCAGGATTTTGTGTGATCTGCAATTACCATGTCACTGCAATAAACATCATGAAAGGTAATACTACAGGTTGCAATTACAACCTGTTTGTTCCAGTCATCTTATAACTACCCTATTATTTGAAAAACCTACCCACAAACAACACCCACACCAAACATCGCTGGAAGACAGAAGACAGCAGCAAAGTCTTAACACTTTCTGAAAGAGATGTAACCTTAGGTTTTGTCACAACTTCTAGAGTTATCTACAAATCTTCATTCCTTATTTCCCTTTCCCTCTGCTCCCAAGTTTGCCTTTGCTTTCACCCCACCCATCCTTTTTCATTTCCTTTCTGTTAAGGCAATGAAATTTTTGAAGAGTTGCAAAATAAAGTTATGTGACAAGAAAGGAATTCAAATTTATATTACAATAGGCACTGTGTCAATACATGCACATGTGTATGAAATCTCACTGGATTCTACCAAAATTTGCTTTGGCTGTATTAGGAAAGGTAGAAGAATCAACGTATATTAAGATCTTATAGAAGTATATTCAACAGTAACCTAACATTTTATCCTCAACAGGTCCCCACCTATCGAAGCTTCCAAGTCAGTAAGAGTTTTGAAGCATTAGATTTAAAATCTGACATCCTACACTGCAGACCACCTTGTTTGGCAGAGATATACACAATTTTAAGATGGTTTAATAAGTATATCTGTCCTTCAAATAAGATCATATATGAAACTTTATTAGGCAAGATCTACCTTTATTAAACCCCTAAACTCAATTTTCATTGTCTTGATACCTGAAGTAAGGAAAAAAGGAAGGAACAATAAAGCCAAGGAAAACCATTGTGCTTATATAGCCCAAAGCACACAAATCAATAAGTAGTAGAACAGAGCACAATTTTCTCACCAATTAGCAAGTTCTTTAAATGTACTTGGGGGGCAGGGAGGAAAGCACAACTTGCCCAGCCTAGCAAACAGTAAGTAGTTGAATTACAGACACTTATTTATAGCTATTTAATCCCTCAAAGCTTCGTTTTATTTCCCCCCCCCAAAGTCTATAGTGTCTCATACTGCATGAACAGAAGCAGCTACACATCACTCAGTTGTACTTCCCAGTTCATTCCATATCCAAGGGACGTTTTCTGAGTTCATCTATTAAGATCACAATTTTCTCTTCTCTTCAACTTCCTTATAGTTTCTTTCATAGTTTACAATAGATAAACTGATGAAACAGTATCAATAGAAATAGCAGGAGAAAGGAACACCTTAAGCCAAAGCTTCTAACCTAACAAACAATGCATTCCTTGCCAAAACACATGTACAACACTAGTGCCATCTCTACTGTTTTCTAGATAGTCTGAAGATCTAAACAGTCGTTAGATTTTTATATTACCAAGTGAAAGCTCATACTGCAATGAATTTTGAGGTTTCTACAGTACTTCTCCTCTGCAGTGGAAAGCAAACCACAGCAGGAATACCACCTTGATGAAGCGTAGTGAGACCCAGAGAACTCTTGACTTCAACTGGTTTTCCTATCTTCTCTGATAGAGCTGTTCATCAAATCACAGTCTTGGTCAGCCTATTCTGCACAAAGCTTTAGAAAGCCAGAAAAATCATTTACAAGCTGCAGTGGATTGAGTATTTTCTTTGCATTGACATTTGAGAATCAAAAACTTCAGCAAAACAGATTCAGGAAGCTAATCCACTACAGACAGATATTAAAAACACAGCATCCCATACCGCCACAAAACGCCCTTACTGGTTTAAAGTAAAAATACCCAGACATTTGAAAAATGTTACTGAAATACACCATTACAAAGTGTGAAACAAATTACAAAACCAGCCACAAATTACTGCTTATTCCTACTTTTCCATTATAGAGTTTCTCTGCCACAAGAACTGTTGGTCCCCCAACAAAGAGAGCTTATCCTTATTTTTCTCCTAATGGTGACTTATGCATGATCAGAAACAAAGCTACGGTTTGGAGCCATCAAAGCTACGGTTTGGAGTGCTGTTTCTCTGTGCCAGGAGGAAACTAGTGTCAGCTTTCAACCACTTCAACAAGGTAGTAAACAAATTGATTTAGTAATTAAGGTTTTATGCCATTATGTCTCTGACATAGTTCTGTCTTGCCATCCTGCCCCAACTAGCAGCACTCACTGGAGATACAAGGAGTAACTCCTGTATCTCAAAAACATACCCACAAACACCAAAACTTGGCAGAAGCAATTTCTGCCCTTTATTCTCCTGCTGCTTCTCAGCTAGTCATCACCACTGCGGCACTTGATTTACAGAACACCAAAGGCAAAAATATATACCCGTTGAACTCAGCAATATAGTATTTAATACAAACATACGTAAGAGGCATGATGGTAAGCAGCATGTTGTCTGACACATATCATGGAGTAATAGTGACAGAATGAATGCCAGAAAAGGTTCTTGAGTCTAAAAGCCTTCTCTATGATAAATTCCTGGATTTACAGTTCCTGGCAGATAACCCACAAAGCCTGGGAAAGACAACCAAGAAAAAGTTAGAAAACAGTTTAAGATTCTCTATTGTATTGTTCCTTATTCTTTCTCAACACATTTGTTGTGTTGAACAAGGACTTGACTGATGAAACTTTTGGAAAGTTTGGAAAATGTCAAAAACAAACAAAAATCACTGCAAAAATCACTATTGTCCCATTGGTGTCCTCAGCACAGACTAAATGTTGTTGCCTGTATTAGGCAAACCTCATCAGGCATTTAAAGAAAATTCATTTGTGAAGAAGTCTGTGGCATTTTTACAATTACTTCAACAGCCAGCAACATGCACCACTGACAGAATCAACAATGGCAAGAACAGTCTTCGAAACTGATGACCCACAGTAGTCAGTACAGCCAAATACCCAAACTTCAATCTGTTTCCTCTTAGTAAAGTCCATGAATTGAGTAAGTGTGGCATCAAAGTTTGTACTTCAGTCACAGCAACATCTAAAGGACCTGCGCAAGTTCATGTAGAAGCTGTCTCTGACCTTTTAAAATATGATGACTATTGTTCTAAAACCAGGTGTATACTAGAGTACTTGTTAAAGTATTACTAAATACTATTGGTGAGCAATATCCTTTTTGCTGCAGAAGTCCTTAGCGCAGGTGCCATTAAGACCAAAGAATTAACCACTACAAGTTTTGTCTGGGTTGGACTGGGCACCAGCAACAATTTGTATTGTTAATAGCATGCCCTTGCACCTCTATACTGTATTTACTGTACGACCACTTCTTCAATACTATATGCTACACTGGCAATCTTTCTGTATACCAGACCTACTTCAATACCTCCCATTTTTGGTTCCCCTGACAAGTAATGCAATAATTATCCAAGCTACACCCCAAAACTGACTAAGCATTAAATGAACTGAACAACGTTAAGTGACAGGTAAAGAATTTACTGCAAAATACACTGATCCCTGTAAGGATGCAAGGAAAAAAAAAATGTTCAAAGGGAAATGTGGAAAAAACCAATTAGATCTTGACAGGCTTGACATTTCCTACCTCTGTAGGGCCTGGAAGATGTTTCTGTCAGAAGTCATTATGGTCAAAGTGCTCTACGATGACACTTAACAGACATAATTACCATTTACAGCTACCTCCATTTTGAGTTGGAAACCACTCAAAGTCAACCATGACTGTTGATGAAAGCTCAGTCTGATGCCTACTTTGATGATAATACATTATTATATTAGGGAAGGTGATGTTTTACTTTTTCTGCAATTCAAAGGCCAACAGTTCAGATGAAGTTTTTCTTCTGGTATTAAAGTCTGGAGTTTGTTTATGAAATTTTTGCTTAACAATCAAGAGTAGAAACAAAAACAAATAGCTTGGTGGAAATACACAATGGCTGAAAGTCACACTCAAAGACATCACTCATTACCTTGTAATACTCACACCATAACTTCATGGCCCAAAAGAGATCCTATTCAGAAGGCAAAGATACTTTAATCCACTCATTGTTATTGTGCAGTAACAACATTCCTGGTTTGCTGGCCGTGCTAAAACAGTTGATATCCAGGCACTATTTAGGTCCAAATTTGCTAAGTTTTGAAGTAAGAATAATCATTAGGTTTGTTTAGGTACCTAATCTTTTAGTAAAGCCTTTCATTTCATTCCTAGAATTCACAAGTTGTAGCTGAAATACATATATCTCCAGATAACCTACAGACAGCTTCTACCAATTGAAGGTGTCAAGGACTAGGTTAACTTCCATAATTTTTCCATTATCTGATACCAGGACAAAGAAGTGGCAGACTGTTCAAGTATACTTTTTTCACTTCTGAGGAAAGCGATCAGATTTATAGATTGAGTCTTCTGCTGCCATTAAGAACTCCATCAGCATCAAGGATCCTGTATTTTTATTACGTGATTGAAAAAAAAAAAAGTTGAGCAGTTTAAACAATACATACATGAAACCTGTTGAAACCCACTGTGCTGGGAGCCTAGCAGAAGACATTGTATTTGAGGAGATGGTAACAGCCCCTATCTGTTCTGTTGGATGTCATACTATGGGCTTGAATGTTAGCCTGCATGTGTATCAGCTGAAGTGACCCATGCCAGTCTGTGAGGACAAAGTGAATTTGAAATTAGCTTAAGTGACATCTTCAGCCCTAGAACATGCTCAGACCTGCCTCTGAAAAAAAAAAAACTTAATCAGAGAAAAGACAACTCACACAATGAATCAGCATTCATTTCATAGCAAATTTTAAAGACAGAGGGGTGCAATTTATGTACAAGTGACACAGCTAAATTTTCCTACATAATGTCAGTACCTTGCACTATCTCTCAATAGATTAATTCCAGGAGTTAACATCTCTAGTTAACAGTCTCTCTATCCCTCTACAGATTAAGTCCAGCAGTTAATCTCTAACCATCTGCAAACTTGAGCTTTTTATCCATAATCTATTTCAGCAATTCATATGCATTTACACGAATTTAGTGTTTGAGTGAAATAAAAGTAGTCAGATTTATGAATTCATACATTTATTTATTTTAAGGTAACAAGTAAGAAGTAGCTAGAAAAAGAGTTTCTGTCCAGAATTTTTTGATGATACAAAGAAAAATCCAGAGAACTTTGGCAAATAAATCTAAATGCTAACAAGTGTTATTTATAATTTTCTGTCTGAAAGGACTAATCACTATAATCACATTCAAATTACACTGCAACAGCATTACTATTAAAAATCTGTTTGCTGCTATTTAAAAGAGCCTGTTAAGAGCCCAATTTTTTTTTCTTAAATACTTTCCAATTGTTGTAAACAGGATTAAAATAAAGCAGCAATATTTTGAAAAAACCTTTCAGGTGTTTATAAAATTAAACATCAAAAAACTGACTCTTATTAGAAAACTCATACCAAAATATGCCATAGATTAAATCAATGAATTCCATAAACTACAGTTAAACTTGCCAATGAACCCCAGTGGAGACTGGGCACACACATGCCAGCAAAACTCCAAAAGTGCTGTGTCTGCATATGCACTTCTGCATTAAGTGCAATTAATAAAGATATTTTAATATATTTTCCCCAAAAGCTATAGAGGAAGCTGTACAACTAAAAAAGGAAAGGCTAGCCTTCACTCTCAAACCAAAAACTTCATGCCCCTGAAAGCTAAGATACAACCACCTACCTTGAAGTTTCCAGACTAAGAAACTATCACCCACAGACCAAGTGACAACATCTCCACACAGGCCAGGCACAGGCCTTCCTTTTAAAAGCTTCAGGGATTTGCCCTCCCCTTCCTTTTGGGGAGGTGGGGGGCATGGGCAGGCAAGGACCAAAGAGGAAACACACAAAATTTTCTGATACTGTCATCACTACCAAACTGCCACCTTCACCACTTTCTTTTTTTAAAGAAAAAAAAAAACTTTATCACTAGGCTTTTTCCCTTACTTCCTGACAAAACAGACAGCAATGCCTATTTTCATTTGCCTTCTTTAAGAAAGGGAAAAAAACTGCTTACACCATGGATACAGACCAAAGTAGCTAACCTAAATGCTGTGCTTTGCTGTAGTCTCTCTCCCATCCCTTTGGAGCTTGTCAATGAAAAGATTATTTTTCTACTGGTTCTATGTACTGAAATTAGTTCAGTATCCCAAGAGTACCTATTGCTGTTCAAAATAGCTGCCAGCCAGTGGCAAGAAAGTAGCAAAGAGCTGAAGAAATAAGTAAAAGGGCAATGAGGGTAGCATCCCAACTGAAAAAATGGGAGCAAGTAGATAACAACTATTTAATCTCCTAAGTAAACCAAAGGGAGAAGATAGTACAGAAACCATACTACTTGCAATATAAAAAAAATTAAAATTATTTCTACTCTGCTTATTTTAGCCATATTTTTCTAAATTCAGTTCCTTGAAGTGAGAATGAAAAATGTACAGCATACACCTGATGCCTATTGAAAGAAAGAAAAATTGAAAATCTTTGCCAACAGACTATGCCTCACTGGAAAACCTCACATACACGTTCATAGAGCCCATGCCATTGGCAGTACTGGACACATGCTATCTACTCCTGAAAACTGAAATATTACAAACAATATCCATGTACTGAACTTGAAAGATATAATCCGTGAGCTTTCCAAAGATTAAGCTAAAGCTTGGGAGTTCATGTCAACTGAGGGATAGGATTTGTTTGTTCATACAGTGGAATTGAGTCACCTGGCTCATTCAACATGCAGAAGTTTTACCTTGTTCTCCACTACTTTAACATTCTCACAAAAAAGCTGTAGTCTAAACAGGCCCTTAAGTTGTAAAGCATGCATTTTTTTCAACTCTGTTCCCCCTTTTTTTTTTTCCTACATAGGAGGGATTTTTTTCCCTATTTCTCCTATGTTTCTCCTAGGAGTGTTAAGGGTTTTGAGGGGTGAGGAGGGCAAATGCAGAAGGGTGGGACAGAGAGGAGGTAAAATCAGGTGAAAAAGGTAAAATCAGTGCAATCAAAATGCAAACTGAGAAAAGATTTGAGAACTGACAGAAAGTATTTGTTTCCCTTAAGTTCTTACCTTTGTGTACGAAGTATACAGATTGTGATACTTTAATTGGTTCTCTAATTTCTTTTCTCAAAAAAAGGCAGAGTGTAGCTCTAACCTCTAGAGAGACCCCACACCAACTCCTATCCCAAACCACCAAATCTATTTCACAAATGCTTCTACGTGGAGTCATTGCTACTGTTTGTGTAACAATACAAAGCTATTGTGCAAGTCTTTACAGCCGGCATGCTGCCCAAATTTTCTCAAAAGAACTGGCACGCCAAAGCAGTATGCAACACTTCATATTTCTATTAAACTTTAACAATTTCCTAGAGGAGTGGCATTTAACATGAAGAACTGTTTATGCAGGACAAATTAAACATTGCTGAAAGTGATCAAAGATTCATCATTTCCAAGTGAGCTGCGTAAGTCCTAGAATAGAAAGCATGAATTAATTTACAGTTTACCAATCCCTGTCAAACCAGGAACATTTATACTGTGGATATCTACCACAATAGGTATCAAACAATGATGTTAACAGTAAGACTTGCTTGCATAAACAGGGATGTCCAAAGGCATTTTAGACAGCCTAAAATACCTAAGCTACCTGCTTAAGCCTGACATACACAACAGAATTTTTTAAACTTTATTTTTCTGCTAGGATAGCAGGTACAATACAATCAGGATACCCCCTAAAGCTGTTAAAATGAGCTGCCAACTCCTATGTTTATGCAATTAATTCATTCTAGATGGGCAATTTCCAAACAGTTGTGGAGCATGTTTGCCTTTAAAACATACAGTAACTTAGCATGATTTTAATAGGAGCCTTTTAGACAGTCCCCTGGCCCTCCTACCTTTCCACTAAAGGATCTTATCAAATGCTTATACATTCAAAAAACTTAGATGTGATGATGACATCCCATTCATGTGTGACCATGGGGAATGCCTAGATGCACACACCTCACACATGCATGTAGCCTGCCTATCAGTGACACACTAGGAAACAGAGCGCCCTCAAAACAGAAGTCTGACCACAGACACACAGTTGGCACAGAGGACTTGCTTGAACTACTAATGCATTGTTTTGACCCAAAAAATAATCCCCACACTAACTACTAAACTACCTACACCTATTTGTGATCAGCACTAAAAGTTTATTTTCCACTTGTCCCAATGCAGTGTTCTCCTAAAGAGCCTTTTCTATCAGCTCCCTCTCTCTAAAAAAGACGAAAGCAAATGAAGATCAGACCCTAAACATTTCCTAGAAATAAGTCTCTTCCAGTTGCACATTTTTGCAGTGACCACCCTTCAGAATCAATGAAGTCTGCATATGTTAGGTTACCCACAACCCTGTAAGCCTTTTCTTGACCAGAAAGGTAGGGCTTTGTTTTGGTTTGGAATGGGAAGAATTAAAGAAGAAATACTGATACACTTTAACTCCACGCTCTCTCAAAGTATTACTTTATCAAGGTTCTCCATTTCCCTACTCCTACCACAAAGGACATCATCCATGCTTTGGTGCCTCACACCAGCATCACTTGGAAGTAGGAGGATCTCATCCTCACTTTAAGAGCTGTGGAACACAGAAACAAGTTGCTCAATGAATCCAGGACTAGGTCACATAAGGGCTGAAATTCACATTTTCTATTCCATGAACTAAGCACTTAGAAGTTAATTCTGTGTGTGACTGAGCAACACTCAATTCCTTTCACAGATCTAGGCTACAGTTTTTTTCAACTTAGCAGTGGTACTCCTACTTTGGGCAGAGTAAATGCACCTTTACTGGAGCTCATGCTCCTGCCAGTTTATTTTCTAACACTAAGCACAATGGCAGACATGGTAGCACAAAGTCCAGCAACACAGCTCATCAGAACAGCAAGGATATGTGTGAACCATAAGTACACTGTGCCTAAGCAACAGTGCCAAAGAAAGGAGGAGGGTATCAAGAGCACCAAACAGAAATGGTCTGTGCTACTGCTACCTTCAGGTAACATCAGTCAATAGAATTGGAGCTGCATGTTTAAAGGAACTATCAGTTAGGACTTTTTTTTTCCTCCTTTTTCTTTTTATCAAGAGAGTAAGTTAAAATAAATCTAGCATTAGAAATAACCAGATTAATGGACTAGTTTCAAGATGTTCACATAAGTAAACTAGTTGACCTGGGCCATTACACAGGTCTTTAAACACCTATGCTGATCACATGCCTACGCTAGATTTTAAGTGCAAATAACGTCCAGATAATACTCATTGGTAAGGTGCTTCCAACAGCAACATGAGGTGAGCAGACTTGTTCTAAGCAGTTTGGAGGCCTACTCTTCACAGCATGGCCCAGAATCATCACTAATAATCGGCCTTCAACTTGTTAATGTGAGGTGTTATAATAATGTCAAATAAATTGTCAGATACTTGGGGAAGAAGCAAGCCATATTATAGCTAAAAGCTTTTTTGCAAAATGTTTTTTTTTTCCCTGCCCAGAAGAAAACTCATGTTTTAAACATTATAAATATAAAAAACTGATCTTGTTGCACTTAACACATTGCCTTAAGATATTATTTTCTTTTTAAGCTAACGAATAACTGTATGAAGCAAGGTTTCCAGAGTAAACCGAAGCACGAGTGAGTGGCTTCAGATCTCTGCCACAAGTAAAAAGAAGCTTCTCTTGTGGAAGACAGAAGACAAAGGAGCAGCTAGGATTAGAAGGTATAGTGGGAGTAAACTGAAGGTAACAGTTAGAAAGAGGAAAGAAGTGTGTATACATATAATCCATCAATATTGAAATTGAACAGTGAGGAAAAAAAGCATCTTCATGAGATACGATGTCAATTTAAGATGGTCCTCCATAATAAGAGTGCCATCTTTGCAGCTTGGAAGTAGTAAAAAAACATGTATAAATACTTTAAATTCAAGTATTCCACAAGACTTTGTTTTTTCCTCACTATTATAATGAGACAGTAATTAGATTCCTGGACATAATCTATACAACACATAAACAATCACATAATCTATTGTTTTAAAATTCTGGACAAGTTCTCATCCAGCATCCTCAGACATGTTAACACTATGTAACAGAGCTGAGGGGGCCTCCACTCAATTTTTCAGAGTACTTAAATTCATATCTAGATGCAACTGCTTTGCTAGCAAAATGCAATAATCAGATCCTAATATTTTCCTGCTTTCTGTAAAGCTAGCAGTTCTTAAGACAATTGCCAACTTGAATCTTTTGATGAGGATTACAACCAGATATGCAGACACTAGATGTACATTGGCCTATATAATTACTTCTTCACAGACTTAAAAACTAAGTTTATCAGCAATATTAGTCAGCTGTGCTTGCCAGGGGTAGTAATTCTTATGCACAATAGCATTCTAAAGACTACCATAATGCAAAAGCATATATTGGATTAAACTGACAAGCATTGGTTTCTATAGGGCTCTGGAATCTGAGTAATCCAGAAGTCAACTGAATTTACGGGATGCCACCAAGAAAAGAAAGACAGCAATGTATGACATTACATTTTTCATGAACATTTAGTTTTGCACCCAATACAGCAGCCTGTATAAGGCAAAACAGAAAAAAACAAATTCAGTTTTTCTAAGTTAGCATTATGGCTCCCAACACAGTTTATTCACAGTAATTATGTTAATGCTGTGACAGATCTCACTCCAGCCTTTCCCCTTCTCACCTAAAACTAGGATTCCCTCTGGGTCAGCCTCCATTCCCAAATGTTCCAGACTTCCAACAGTTGCCCTCCTACAACAGTTGCCAGTCCTATCAAACCCAATTCCACATATCTGCATTTTCAATACCTTAGTGAAATATCCACCACTGTGCATTTCAGAATTGGAAAAAAAAGTGACAACCACCATAAAGCAGCAGTAATCCAATATTAGTTAAATGCAAACAGGAAAATGGTAAGTATTTCCCTTTTGTAAGGTTGCAGATGTCTACAAACACTTTTAGAAACCTATGAACTAGTTGACAGACACCTTGTTAATCAATCCAGCAACTAAAGCCACTGAAGTGTTCTAGTCTTCTCAACCAAAAACTGACCAATCCTTCAGAAGAAATAGGATCTTCTCTCTCAATTCACACTGAAGCCACTGACCAGTCTTCTCAACCAACCATTCACCAACGCTTAAGAAATAAGACTTTCTCTCTCTCAACCCATACCTATGGCCAAGCACTATGGCTGCTATTTTGTATAGCTGAACAAATCAATGTCCTGTTCAATGCTTTCCTCAAGATAAAGACTGAAGCTGTACAGTGGTCCATTCTTATTTACTCTATAAACTGAACTACTCAAAAAAGAGCTTTCACTGAGGACTACACAGTCAGTAGATTACAGAGGCAGTTGCAGGGGCTGGTAAAATATAATAAGCCATGCATGTTGTTATAGCAGAAAATTCTAATGGGCAGCACTTTCTAACACCAGTTTGTAACTCCATAAAATGCAATTACACCACAGGCATTAATGGTTTTAATTGAACCGATTATGTTCTGAGAGGTAAAAGACTAAAAATACATACTAAATTATACAAAGTCTTTAGCCTAAATAACACTTGGGAGTTAACAAAATACTTGTGGGAAAACATATCACAGATGGTCAAACAATGTAGAGTAGTGATATCCTATGCAAACACTATCACTTTGGTGGGGTTTTTTTTATTCGCTTGTTTTTTTAAACAGATTCTTGTTTCAAGCTCTGAACAGTGTGTGTTTGGGTCAAGGCTGAATGGTTCACTATAAATACTGAGAGGATTACCCCCTTTCCCAAAGAAAATACTCCACCTCCCCACAACCCAGGGTCAAATTAAGACATTCAGATGAAGGCAAAAATTATAAAATTACAAAAAATTTGTTTTCCCCCCCAAATACCTTTTGCAATAATATCCCTGTGCATGACAAAGAACAGAGGAAGGAATGTGACCAGAAGTCCATTGCTTCCTGCTAGTCACTCATTTAACTATGGTAGTTCATACTCAGGACTTAACTAGCTCCTAGCATCACACTTATTTAGATAAGCACTTTGTTCCTGTCAAAGCACCTATTCAGTGTTTATCAAAGATTTATTTAAAAAAGGAAAAAGGTCAGCTGTCAGAAGTTACATTTTGGCACACAGATGCCCAAGAGATCTGGATTTCTTCAAACTAGAGATGAAAAAGCTAACTTGGGGAGACTTAGCTTGCTCATGTCCACTTATAGTCTTAATCTATCTAAAGGGCCAGGTTGCAGGGAATGCCTAGAGCAAAGAATGAGCCAGACTCTCCAAGTTACACAGGAAAAAGAGACCGGAGGCAATGAACAATGTTGCAGCAAGGAAAGTTACAGTATCAAGAAGTTTTCACACTGAGGGTAAGCAAACACTGGGAAAGAGCCCAAGAAGAGGCAGAAGCTGTAGAAGCACATCTTCAAAGATTCAGCACAGCCCAACAAGGTCCCGTGCAACCCAATCGAACACCAGAAATGGCCCTGCTTTGACTGTGAGAATAAACCATCATAACCAAGTTAACTGTGCATCCTACAACAGTCATGCATAAACAGGTATGAAGCTTCCCACTAGCAACAATTTGGCTATGCTAATATGGTGCTGTGGATAAAGCAGCAGACTCAAGCCCAAATGGCGAGTCAACAACTTGCCAATATCACTGCCAAGAATAGATCCTAAATCTTTTCTTTCCCCCCACTTCTGTAGAAGAACATAGTTACTAAGCAAGACAAAGGGAGGACTATTTTTATATGGCTTTGCACATGGCATAGTATAAAAATCTCCACAGAGAAATGTTTAAAAAGCTGTTCCTCTAGGATCCTTATTCCCGTGTCAAAAATCCCCAACTTTTCATTTCTCTAGTTGATGCACAGTATGATAGCTACAAGCTACAGAATTCCCATCGGTCCTTCACTATTTTGTTTCATATTAAGCATGGTCAACATCACTGCAAACTTTAAATAGAAATTTAGACTTCTACAGTAAAAGTACCCATGTATATTGTATTTGATCAAGTCTGTTTCATTTCTATTCTTTTCCAAAGTTTCCTAATCCAAGTAAACTACTTTTGGTGCCACAAGGTACCAGGCACAACAGCTGCCTCCTGTCCCCCTTTGTTAGGAATAACTCAACCTTCTGAACTGAGAGACTAACCGTATCTTTCTTGTTTAAACTACACAAGTAGCAAAAATGCCACTGGCTGGGGGTATCAGGGGCAAATGTAGAGAGAGAAAGCCAGCCAGTACTATCAAAAGGAATAATGAACAGATTGAACTTATTCAGCAGTTGAATGATGTAATTTCTATCCAGTTTTCCTATTCTACAAAAGTAAAAGAATGGTTAACACCAAATACATATTAAGAAATAGTTCTCCTGCCCTACCTATGATGAGGCCATGGCAAGCAGTTGACTGATCAACTCAATACAGAGATTTGCTCAACAGCACATATTCCTGGTTGCTTCATCACAGCCTTTCCTACACTATGTGTGGGATATATCTGGGTTACCTGACGAGAGGCACCACAGATGCACGATCAACATTTAAGTCACTATCTAAAATAACTGCTACCTTTCTAGAGACATAAGTTTACTGCCAGTAGGATTTAGGATTAATATGTGCAACTTTACTTTGTGCGCATGCTTGGAGCTTCAAAGGTAAATACATTTAAATACATTACTGCTTCTAGACAGCTTGACAGGTTTATTTTGCCTTATAGTTTTACTTGAAGGATTAGTTATGCAAGTGCCATATCATTATGTAACTGTATTAATCCACACAGTATTCAAGTCAAAGACTGGTTTCAGTTCTAACTCCCCATCTCAAAAGGGGCCAGGAAAAACATACAGCAAAGGCCCAGGCATGCGGACTACTGTCATAAAACAATCTGTCAGGAACCTTCAACCTGGAACAACAACAACAAAAAAAATCACATAGCTCCGCACTGCTCAGGATTTCATGAACACAGTGAACAGAGTAGTGCATGGCTGTTCATCACCTCCTCCAGTGCAAGAATTAGAGAAAAGGAAGTGAAACTCACATACTTGAGGCTCAAAACACCTCAGAGAACTGGTTCTTCACACAACCCACAATTAGGCTGCAAAACTCCTTTCTCCTGGGCATTCTTGTTGCAAAAGCTATTTAATACAGGCTGAATCAGTACTCATGGAACCTGAGATAAGTATTGCATGGAGACACCAACAGGCACTTCCCTGTGCCTACACCCTTCCTCCCTGGCACTCCCTACCATCCACAGGATGAAAGAGAAGACAGAAGACAATAAGAAATTGTTGTTGTTTGGACTTGGAATAAGACATTCTGTTTATCACAGGTTGTCACAAAGTTTTCCTTTGTTCTTTTAAACTAATTACAGTACACTTGTTTCCACAATAATTATATTGTGAATAACCAGTTTGAGGATCAGAAGCCAGGAAGGGACAAGATGCAAACAAGAACATCTGAAGTTCTCTGCTTGAGATGGACAAACCCAGGAAGTACACAAAAGTTTTGAAAATTTGCTGTGTTCAGCACAGCCCTCAGAAATACATACCCAACATCCATAATGTGCCCACTGGATGGCAGGCACATTTGGGAACCCCAAATGTTTTAATGAATGGTTTTATTAAGAGTCAGATCTACCCACTTATTGCTTCCTACACCCTGGCACCCCACTGAAAGAATTAGGTGTTTTACAGCTCTGCATACATTACTATAAACTTGCCAGGAGTCATTGTTTCCAACGTTCAGTTATTCTATCATTAAGAGATTACAGTTTGAGAAAAAGCTCTGCAAATCAGCCTAGCAGTTTACTCAATCCTTAATCCCATTTTACAAGACCTAGGCTTTACTATTATTCTCTGCCAGAACTCAACAAGATACCTCGTAATTCTAAACCAAAAGCACCATATGTATTGTAGTAAAGGGAAAAAAAATCCAAGTCCTTTAAAAAGGAATAATCAAATTCCCTCTCTACTTCCCTCCCACACACACAGGCTTTTCCAGACTTCTGGGCTGTAGAGCCTTAGTCAGTACTACAATTATAACTCTCAGAGGACCGCTAGTGAAATGCAACCTGTAAAGTTGCGCTATAAAAGCCTCCCAGTCCCCGTTTGCGGAGGGCGGGCGAGGCTGCAGCGGTACCGCCGGGGCTCTGCGGGGCGCAGGCCGCCTCTGCCCCAGCTCCTGCCGGCCGGCTCCGGCCCGGGCCCGCCGCTCCCCCCGGCCGGAGGGCTGCTGCCGCAGCTGCCGCCGAGAGGAAAAAAAAAATACACAAAAAAAACCTCACACCAAAAATACCCAAAAAAGGGATGCTCGAACCTGAAACCAGCCTAACGCACCCTCTGCTGCTCCCTTATCGTTCGTAGGGCTGAGGAACATCTGAGCTGGGGATAGAGGGGTATCTCCAAAAACGCACAGGAAGAAAAAAAAAAAGTCTCCAAAGAAGAGAGGTGATTCAAGAGCAGTTTATTTGCAGGTTACCACAGCCGGACTGAAAAACATTTTTACGAGCGAGAGCGGCCCGGCTGACCGCCCTCCCCCGCCGCCCCCCCCGCGGCGCACCTGCCCGCGCTCCGCCGGCCACACTCCCATGAGCGAGCCGGGAGTCACCCGGCACCGCCCCGCCCCGCCCGCCCCACAACGAAGCGAAGCCGCTTTTCGGCGGGTCGAAGGCGGGCAACCAAGGCGCCCGAGAGGCTGCAGGGGACGGGACAGGACGGCCCGGCCGCTCACAACGCCGGCAACCAGGCCCGCGGTGGAGGCCTCCCTGCCGCGGCGCGCCCTGCCCGCCTCAGGAAGCCCCGCCGGGCCCCGGCGGCAGCTCCGCCCGCTCCGGAGACGCCTCTGTCGGAAGGGCCGGCGCGAAACGCTGCTCCGCGTCCGCCCCCCTCCCCCGCTGCTGCCGCCGCCGTCGGGGCGGGAAGCGTAGCCGCCCCGGCGCTGTCTGAGGGCCGGCCCCCACAGCCACAGGGAGGGGAGAGGAAGGAGGGGGGAGGGGACACCACCCGCTCCGCCGCTCCCCCCGCCCGCCCCGGCGCCCCCGGAGGAGGGCGGTCGTCGCCCGACGCCCCTCGCTCTACCGAGGCGGCGCTCCCCTCCCCGCGGCGCAGGCCTAGGCCGCCGGCGGGCGGGCCGGTACCTGCGCTGGAAGTCCGTCTTGAAGGGGGCCAGGTAGGGGTCCCGCTCCAGCAGCTGCGTCAGCTTCGGCGGCTGCAGGGGCTGCGTGCTGGCGGCGGCCGCCATCTTGCCCGCCGCGGGATCCGCGCCGCACCGTGCCGCCGCTATATACACCCGGGGAGGGGGGCCGGGGCGGGCGAGGCGCCCCCTGCCTCTCACCGCCCGGCGCCGCCCACCGGCCGGGGCAGCCCGCTGGGGCCGGGAGGCGGCCGCCTCTGCCGCCCCTCCCCGCCCGCCGTGCCAGCCGCCTGGGGCATGCTACGCCGCGCTTCCCTCCCCCCCGCTAGTTCCCCCCTCGGTGCCCGGGGCGGCGGTGTCGGGGCTCTGGGTGTCTCGGGGAGTCGCGGAGGGGGAGAGTGTATTGGGAGGCTCTGTCCCTGGCGCGGGCGAGCGAGGGGTTTGGTATCTCGGCCCCGGGGGTCTGCCCGCAGGGGGTGATGGAGGGGGCGTGTAAATTAAAGAGCTCTCAAAACGGTGCGGGATGTTGAGGCGGGCGCAGGCGGTGGCCGACGCGGGGAGCGCGGGCCGGGCCTGGGCCGCGGGGCCAGCCCTGAGGCGAGGAGCGGCGGCCCGAAACGCCGCTGCTGAGGGGCCAGGGGGTGGGATGAAGGGGCGAGCTGTGCTAGCTCCATGAAGGACGTAAAAAAAGAAGTCGCTGTCGGAGCCGACTTCCACGGCAGAGGGGGGTGTCCGCCGTCGCCCGGCAGTCCCCAGTTTGTTTTCTCAGTGCCTCTTTGATGTCTTTTTTTCCAGTGTGTCTGCTGCCGGGTGAACTCTGCGTTCCCACACACACAAAAAAAACCCCCACTCCACCACCACCACCCCCCCCAACCAGATTCGGTGTCATCGTGAGTGCTGGAATAAATTTCTCGACTGTTTGATAGGGTGCTGGCGTGCTCACAGACAAGGTCAGCAAAACAAGACTCCGAGGGCATCCATGAGTCCTCACAAACACCGTGTCTGTACAGCGAAATGTCGCTTTACTGGGCACATAAAGAATCCTAAACGAATTAAGATTAATTCATCTGATCCCAATGCAGCTCGAAATGCTGAATAGCTCAAGTAGAATTGCTGTGGAAGTTTTTTGACCTAATATCAGCATGTCTCATTTTTGGATAGGCCACGAGATATCCAAGGCAACTAATCACTAGCCTGACCATGCCTCTGGGCCAGCATTTAGAACTTTTATTTAAGGTCCAGCAATTTTGCTTTGTTTGGACTTGTAGTGAGAACATTTATTTAGAGGCCTCTTTTGAATGCTTTTCAGTCACGGTTTATAAACTTTTCAGCTCCTAGATACCTTAACTTGTTTCCATAGCCGACTCCTAAATTGTAATCCTCCGTTTGCAACTCATCTCCCCTATCTTGGCATCCTCTGAATTTTAGTGCTGCTTCTCCTTCCTGTCTGCCTGATAACTAACAGCACAGTGTGTAATGAAGCCTAGCAATTCATTTATTACTTTACCAATAATTGGCTACAGTGAAAGTTTCCATAATGATTTGTTTCATCCACAGTGTATGTTTAACTGCACTATATTTCCTTCCTTGCAGCAGTTTCTAATTACACACGCAAAAATCCAAGTACTTTGTCCTGTCTTCGTTATGGAGGAGCAACTCTTACCGTCTTATTCTTGCTTCATGCATCATACTATGTGCATTGTGTTCTTTTGCAAATGTGTCAGTTTCATTCTCGCAGTTAACTAGTTTGGCAAACTAAAAGGAGAGAAATTCCAGCTGATTATCAAGAGCCAGGAAATTATTTTTTTACAATAGTTCTATGTTACCTCTGCTGCTGCTTTGGGGCTTCCAGGTGTTTGGTACTGGAGTGGTAATGTGCCATTGAACGGGAGGTAGGAGGGAAATTAATGCAGCCTTTGAATTCACAAGCATAGGAGACAGGAGCTTCGCTCTTGGCAAAGTCCCCGGTTTCCCTCATTGTCAGGAAGCTCAAGCAAGTTCACAGCACCATTACTAGCTGTTCTGCATAAACAAAAGAGAGAGATTTATAAATAAACATTAACAATTTATGTAAACAGTAGGAATATAGCTGTGACTTTCGGACCCCTACTTCACCGTCATTTGGAAGATTTTAAGTAGAAATGACACAGTATCAAGCCTCACATTCAAGCAACCTTGAACTTCAGAAAGCTAAATTCTGCAAATAGCTCCTGTCCCTATAATAGACAAAGCCCTATATTTAATACTCTGTGAACTGGGAAATTGATAACTATATCATTTGTATCTACTCGTGTTCCAGTTTACAACTTGTATACTATTTTATCTGCCCACTTTATCACAAGTAACTCAAAGACACTAAGGCATATATTATTGTGATCATCTATTACACTGCAATCTAGCTGATACTCAAAGGCTGAGGCTGGCTCTCAGGATGCTGCCATTTAGTCCTCTACCTGAAGGCAAAATGGCAGTTCAAACATTGAATATTGTCCCAACAGCTGAATGCATCTTTGTGCATTTGTCAGAGATTTATACAAAGCTGGCAGCTGCTGTGGCCAGTGGGAAGAGGAAGGATTGTTTGTAATAACTGCTCTTTTGGGGGGACATCAGTGGGTCATTTTGGAGTGATGTCTGAGGGCATGTGTGTGGCACCCAGTTACCACTGAGGCTGGAGTCTAGCAATCCAGTCTTAACTAGACTTTCAAAGGATGCTCATGCTTAAATTATGTATAATTTAAAATGTTGCATAGCAATGCTGAGCAGTAACTATGTAGTTACAATTATTATAATATCAGTTTAGATTTTTTGAATATGCAAGGTTCAAGTAGAAATCAAAGTGTTGGATAAAAGAACATTCAAAATCTGGAAAGCATTGAAGAAAGAGAAAAATGGCTACTCTTGTAATGCAGTACCTCAATTTTGATTCACTGGTATTTTTCACTTATTTTTCAAAAGGTGTCAGAGATGCTAAACTGTATGAACTGGGTTAGGAAAAAATCTTTTTACATTAAGGCACTGGTTCATATTCTCCATCATCAATAGCATCAGTTCATGTATCAGCCAGAACAGATCTGTGTGGTCTCTGGCCTTGACTGGCTCGTGCAGAGCCAGTTTCTGAGCTCCAGGTGCTTCTAAACCAAGTAGCGTGAAGTGGGCCTGGTCACTCGTTCTGGCCTGGATCCGTGGGATGCTTCCAGACCTGTCAGAGTCATTGCTGGGGTTCAGGATTCTGCACTACAGCTGTCAGGCACTACTGCTAATTTCTAGAGTGCCCAATCCCACAGCTATGAGATATATAGGTAGATAACTCATACATGAGTTACAGTGAGGTTCCTGCCATGTCGGTTCCCGATTGCCCAGAGCAGGAATACAGGGAGGGTTTGCTGGAGTTACCTTGTAACTTGCAGGGAGGGAAAGAGGGCAATGGCCAAGGATGATGCGTGCCCAGTTTTTATTCCAATATAGACATAAATGGGGCATTGCAAACAACCATACCCAGATGCTACAGTGTGGTCCCAAATACCACAAAGTATCCAGTGGAGTATTTCATCAGCTGTGCTCCGTTTTAGCTGTAGGCAGTGTATAGACTCCTACTTTAATACATCTGAGAAGAGACGGCAGGTACCAAAGACAGCAAGATACATTTTTTAACTCTGCTATTAAGATCATTTAAGAAATACTGATGTCTCAAAGCGACAATTCACAAGGTATGTCCTTTGTATGTTTAAATTCAATACTTAAAGGCTGTATGCAAGATTTTTCATTTTTTCAATCTGGGCAAAACTCCTCCCAATTCCTTTTCCTGAAAGCCTTTTTACACTAATTGTGGTTGGCCCACTTTATTGCCCACTTTATTTGCTTGCATGTGTGGAGATGCATGCATTTTTTTTATTGCCATTGCACCTTTTGATGTCTTAAAAATTAGAAGTAGTCCATGGCCAAGGACTGAGAAACACAGGAATGCTTGAGCTGTCCCCTGTGCCTATACTGGATCCCACAATGGGCACTATCAACAAAAGGTGTTCCTGTGGACAGAGGCAGCTGTTCAAAAAGATTCGTGTTTCATTATTCCAGAAGAATGGATTCTTGAAGGATTCCCTGTGTCCGTTATAGGGGTGTCAGACATTTGAGCATGTTACAGGACAAATTGCACCTTCCCACCTTTAGACTGATCTCTGCCCATTCAGTACATGGAGTTCAAAATTTAGAAGAAAACTAGCATATTTTGCTACATTGGCCAGTCATACTTACCCCTATTATTCGTTCAAGAATCCAGAAGAAAATAATTGCACAGTTGTCATCCAGATCCAATACAAATGTCCCCTATAAAAAAAAGTTACCGTTAATCTTGGTAGTCTTCTCAGACAGGTCAAACACTGAGAATGGAGATTAAACAAGCTACTTGTCCCTATCTTTGGGTTCTCCAAGGTGAGACACATAGGAGAGAAGAAATGGTTAGTGTTGCACAACTGCTGCCAAAGCTAGACCTCAGCAGCATGTCAGTTCCTTAATTAAAACTGCACTTCTAGCAAGGATTTAACCGTTTGATTGCCTATGAAGAACAAAGTACATATCCTTGAAAATGGCAGCAAACATTCCAAGAATCCATTAGTATATCCATTAATTAGTTTATAGGTTTGGAAGGGTTGTTTTGGGGTTTGAATTTTTTAAGAAATGTAGGGTATTCATTGGGACTATATTTTAAAGTCTTACCTCTGCCCTGTCATGGTATCAGGAGCTTTAAAGATCAAACACGTCTTTAAAGATCAAAACTAATATACAACCTGAAATACTAAAAAGCCAGTTTCGGGGTTGTCAGATTCCAGTAGGTGCAGTTGATGGGAATGCCATTTGCACTTACCACGCAGAGCAAAATGAAAACACATTCCAGCAACTTGAAAGTCCTAGATAATGGCTGCTTCTTGCTTTCACGATATTGCAGTGTTATGATGATTTGGTGTCCTTATTTTGTATAACAGAGTATCAAAAAATGTAAATATCTTTCATAGTTGTTTACTCAGTAATCAAGACACTTCAAAGTGTGATACCAATTAAAAAATATCAGCAGATGTAGAACAATATTTGTTGTGAAAATGCCTATGAGTCTCACTAAAAAAAGATTTTAATTTAGCAGGAAGTCTTTAGTTTCAAGTAAGAATTTGTGAAACGCTTCATAGATACAAAATATAGGAAAACTTTAGGAATATAATAATATTTTTGGTAGTTGTGTGTACTCTGTTGTATTTATGCCTTCTGTATAATTACTGTCAACAGTAAGAATCTTCTACAACTGCCAATACTGCTGTTTCCTGGTATTTGTATATGCGTTTATGTGTTGGGGGAAGAACATAAAGCGCTCAGGACTTTCTCCGTAGTTCTATGCCCACAATACTTGGTATCTGTCACCTCTGTCTTATCAGTGTGTGTTTAGCACTTAGGAAATAAGTAGCCTGAGCTCTCCAGAATAGTTGTCCCAAAGGAACATTGCTGCTATAATTGCAGTGGGCTTCTGTAACAATATATTGCTATTAAACAAGCAACTTATTAACGCTAGCCAATAATGGTATGGTTTACATCTAGAACACTTAGAATTAAGAATGAAACACCACAGCCTCAGCAGCAATTTTGTGTTCTTCTTGTTCATTGCCATGTCTTTCCTAAAATCCCTGAGAAATAATGTTGACTAGGAGGTCTCTTGAAGGCTGGCTGCATGATCTCACAGTCCTCCCTGAAACACTACGAGCATTTAGGCTGACTGGCCTTTTGAACAGAAAAGAAACTGAGGTTGCCAGATATTTGTTCAGAGGGTAACACATCTGATCTTGGAGAGGTCAAGTGAGGTGAGAAGAAAGGAGATACATGTTGCTAGTGATCTGACAGCTCTGCCAATATAAATTCATTAGTATGAGTAGAATTATTTTAGTTTTCAAAAAGCAGAATAGTACCTGAATTGCATTCATGAATTTAAGTGTGTACTGAGTTCACCACAGTAAAAGCAGATGAATCCAGTGCAAATTTTGTGTGAAGTGCAGAACTTTCTGAAGTCCAAAATGCTTTCTGGAGATGGTCTTATGAATCTTGGCGATATGAGTTCTGGTTTAGATTTAATGGCAGTCGGTTGCAGTTGACCAAATAAATTCTCAGGTGTGACCAATATGGTTTTGAATGGACAGAAGGATGGGACAGGGACAAATTCCTCAGTGCTGGACTCAAAATCTTACTATAGGCAGAAGAGAACACCGCTGCTAGTCTAATAAATTTTTAACAGTATAACTGTCCAAATTATCTGATTAATATGGAAAAAACCCCTATCCCCATTAATAGTGCAATTTAAATTGTAATACAGAAAATACTCTCGCACCTATGCATTTTCTCTTACTAGTATTCCCCCTTCCCAGTGTGCCTCTAGGTCCTCAGGTTGACAGTTTTAAGTCTTCCTCAGGCAGATGGCGGCGCATGTGCTACGACAAGGCATTGGCCTCCTGAGGTCTTTGCCACACACTGCCTGATGTTCATGGGACGAGTGGGTGTCTCCCTCCTCAATTTTGAGGTTCCCAGCTGAAGTCTGACAACTGCACGACAGCCTCTCCCAGGTGCAGGTGACATGAGGGATGCTGTTGGTCATGCACGAACTGCCGGGGGCTGTCAGGTCCTTTCCCCCAGCGACGCTCACAGACACAAGCTCACACAGGTTTAGCAATAGTCACTCAGGCACTAGGCAAGCAATGGCAATGGCAAAAAATAACATGTACCAGGCTAAAATTCTCCTTTTTGATAGATGGTCTGCTAAATACAAGCTAATCCTTATATGAGTCCAGCTGAGGTGTTGCAAACTCTCCTTTGACTCAAGGCTTCTTAACAGAACTGAGTGATGGTGCTTGAAAACAATCATTTTTTTCCTATGTGGTCTTGTGTGGTGATGACACTTAAGGGTCTGAGTGTATAATGATGTATAACCATTGTACAATCACCGAAGCTAGTATAGCAACTAAAATTACAACTGTAGGGTGCAAAGCAAAGTTCAGGTATCTGTAGGTGTCAGAGACCACAGCCTTACTTTTAAGGTAATGATGTAATTTTTATCTTTACATTGCACGTGTGCCTATCATTAGGCATGCTACACACTATGACATAGTTCACAGTGATTTCTAGGTGTATATGGACATAACCAAATCCTAATTTGGATGATGGCACAATGACTGGTCAAATTCTGATCTAGGCAATTGTCAAAACATTGAAGACTAATACCCTTACATACGTAATGCGTGTCTTGAGTTATTGTTTCTCTGGAATATGCTTTAAGAGACTATGAAGAACATCTATCATCTTCAATAATCCATCTTTATAAATGCACATCTCATCTCAGCAATGCTATAGCTATAGATCTCTGAAGTTACCTGATTAGCTCTAGCTGAATAATCATGCAATGTTACATACTATAAATGTAAGTAACAGTTTGGTACCCTATCAGCTTAGGGACCTGTGATTTCAACCATTTTCTACATATACTAAAATATTCCCAGTACAATAAATGAAGGTGCAGTCTTCTCAATCCCAGTGATACAGAGCTACACTTACAGGTACGCAATCCGTTGCCATAGGTGATTTTATTGCAGGCAATACAATTTTCCATAAGAAATATTTTTATACCTCGGTGGTTCACCTTTTCTTCTTAAGCACTCAAAATTCTGTATTTTATAAATGTAGAAGATTTCATCCAAGGCAAACACATACACACACAGACTTTTGTTAGGAATATAGGTATTCATAGATTAGTAAGAAGTATATCTGTCTTCACACAGAAACAGGTTTTCTGCTGATTGGGGATGAATCCTTTAGGTTGGATCCTTTGTCTCTTATTACCTAGGTTTGTATTTTGTTCTTGTTTTTAAACTCAGGCATGGCATTTGAGTTACAAGAACAGTAGTATGACTCACTTTTCCTATATGCATGTATCATAATAAAAATACTTAGTAAAGAAAACTAAGTGATACGCAACTTACAGTGTGCTTACGTTTGGAAGGGATTGCTTATACTATATATCTGTGGAAGATAAGCAAATATTATTACTAATAGTTATCTTAGTTATCCAGGCTAAAGCACCTCCCTCAGTATGAGTTTCTGAGGCTATCCAGGTTAATTAACTCATTTCTGTTTTCTGTATATTTTACGTTAAAGTATATAATAATGAAACAACTACTTTGTTACTTACATAGTAAGAAAATTTGCTTTGTATTATTAGATCACTTTAGTAGTCCTCTGTCTGTTTTTGTTTTGCTTTGGTTCCATCTCTTACTTGTAACAAACAGCTAAACATTTCTATTTTGATTCAAATCACAATTTTTACAATTATGTATGAATTTTCACCATAAGATACTAATTACAGTCATGTGTTATACAGGTAACTTTTCATTTTCCAAGTGAATGTGATCCCAATTCCAGTAGAATAGTTTAAGGGCTGGTGGTTCTCAGTCAGTGTTCCTCTAACACCCTCCCTCTTTGATATCTCTTTGAGCCCTTTGTTTATCTCTCAGAATTCTCCCTGGATGCTGGATTCAGTCACCTAATCCTATTCAAGAAATGGTTGATAGCACTGCCCAATCTGATTTTAGTTTAACCAGCCACTTGGTGCAGATATTTCTCACATTGTGCAATCAGCTTGTGGAGCAGGGCATCATGCATCAGCAGTCACACTTCTCACAGCAGTTCTGCTTTCTCCTGCTTGAATATTCAGCTTCTTTGTTTGTTAGCACTTCATTCTCTTCCTCTGCCTGCTTAATCAGAATAGCCTTCTGAATTGCACAGATCACAGCCTGTGCCAGGTGTTCAATCTTTTTGCATTATATTATCTTCTCAGGCAACATCCAGGCTCTTCATTTTCCACTTGTCCCTTAGTTCCACTGGGACAGCAGGCCATCCGCAGTGATCAGGTTGTACTTTGGTGTCTGTAAAGATGAGGCATAAGCAATTAATTGCCTTTTTCCTTATGCCAGTCTTCAGTTTGTAATCTGGTAGGGGGCTTGTTGGAAATATTGACCCAGTACTGTCTCTCTTGCCCAGTTTTCTCACATTGTTTCCATGTCTGTTTGTGCTAGGTCTGACTTGTTTTCTTGGTGCACTATTTCCTACCACTGCATATGTGCATGGACTACTTTTCTCCTTTTTTTTTTACTTCGTCCCTTTTTGCCACTCTTAGCAAAGATTAATGTTTGAGAGAAAATGCTGACAAAAATGACAGTTTTTGCAGCTTCTAAGTCATACAGTCTCATGGATTTTGTTTGTTTTTCTTGATTACTATTATTTAGTGTCCCCTATATCACTTCTTCCCTCATACGGATTGCTAGCTCATTAAGTACTGTGCCAATATCTATAGACCCTAAAACTAAATGTATTTTTGTGTCCAGCACACCCAGTGCATCTCTTAAAATGCACCCTGGTCCTAATTTAAGACTTGTCCATCTCTACTGCACACAGAACTTCAAAGAGAGCCTGACAACTTTTTCTGCTTCTAATACATTTCTGCTGTCTTTTGGCTTGTGATCATCCAGATGATACAAACTTTCAAATTCTGGTCTTCCTTTTAAAACTTGTAGAGTGTTATACATCCACTCATACTAGGTATTTTCCAGTGCAGGTGCTGACTGATTTGCAAGAATTTGTACCTCAAAGACTTAGTCTCTGCTGAATATGCCATTCCCTCAGCTCAGCCATTTCTTCTAAAAAGGAGAGGAGGATGGATGTTCCTAGAAGCAGAGTGGGCATGTCTAATAAAGAGTTGGATTTGGTTTTCTTCTTCCTTGTTTTCCCTATCAGTCTACCTGATTTTGTCCTTTACAGGTAAGCCATAACAAAAACAAAATTTTTACTCAGATTTTGGGTCATGAGAAAGGAGCAGAGACAGAGATTGCTGATGACCTAAGACTATGATCAGAGTCTTTTAAAACAAATATCAGCAAAATTTGGGCTTCTATGCAGTGTCCACCTATCATCAACTTGCTCAGACTGCCATCTGTTTTCTCCTCTTCCCCTTAGATTCAGCAAGGTGTCATCTTCCACCACAGAGATTGCCACTTACCCAGGCAAGGTTTGCCTGGAGTGAGTTGCAGCCAGATCATAGAGCAATGTAACTACTGTTTCTCTGCTTTCCTCAGATCGTTAGTGATCCTGAATCACAGGGCTGCCCCAAATTCATTTGTTCTACTGTAAGTGAGATGCTTACCAGAACACAGAAATGCACACCCGCTACGTTCCTGGTCTTCTGTGATGACTGTAGGCTTCCACCTACAAAAGTTTTTGCAGAAGGTTGGTTGCTCACCAACATACTAGAAGGGTTTGCCCACATTTCCACTGATTGGTTACACCCAAAATCTTGTGTACTACACCATTTACATAGTGCTAAGAAATTACTGTTAGTCCAGTCAATATTCTAACAGTCCAAATTATCTGATTAATACAGAAAAGTCTTACTTTTCTGACATTATGGTCACCTTTCTAGTGTGCCTCTATGTCCAGAGGTTGGCAGTTTAAGTCTTCCTGACACAGACGAGAGAGGGGGTTTGCTTTATAACAAGTCATCAGCCCCTGAGGTCTTCACAAGAAGAACAATAATGTTCTTCTTGGAGGTTCTAGTTCCTTAGTCCTGTGTATGTTTAGTTTTATTTTCAAACTTTCTTCCTTATACCATCTGCACCCCTCTCATTGATTCCCAGCTAGTTTGAATATTGCACAATATATTCACTACAGGGCTCTCAGCAGATATCTGCCATCCTCTGCAATTTTATTCCACTATTATACAAACATTAACTCTAATAAAATCAGTAGTTTCAGCATTATAAAACTGTAATTCCTTAGTGGAGAATCCAGGAGACAGGTTAGAGAGCAGTGGTTGATTTTTCAAATTCACAGTTTTGCTGAAATACATAGTCAGCAGCGCTGTATAAAACTGGAGGTCATTGCATCATTAAGTTCAAATTTGTCATTTAGCTCCTTGAGTAAAGCATCTATAAATGAAAGACATCACAAACATTTATAGTGTTGCAGTACAAAGGCCTGCAATTTAGTAGTTTGTCAATATAGAATATAAAAAACTTGAGTCCGCTATCTCTTCCAATTTTGCAGAATTTGTCAAATTTATGTTAAAATTCTGACTCAGGTTATGAAAAGCCATATATCCTAGACTGTTGGGGCCACAAACAAATCAGCTGATTGTGCTACTCTCTTACATTAACCAACTGTTATTAGATTAATATGCTGTAGAAATACTTAAGTACTCAAAATGCTCTCTCATGGTAAAAAATTGCAAATATTTTAATGTCTTCTTTTATTCCAGCTCTTTTTCCTCAAAAATATGAATAATTGTGGTAGGATAAATGACCAGTAGGTATATTGAGTCCCTGGAACTCATCTGCCATTTTCTTTGTGTCATCACTGACTCTCATAACACAGTGTTCTAGGCAAAATTATTGTTATGGAGATACATATATATATTTGCCTTAATATCAACCTTCTATAGATGTAACATTTTTTTAAACAGTGACACAGCTCACTCTCTGTGGTCAGTCAGGTTGTAGTAGTAAAATACCAGACATGTTAGTTCACTATAAAGAAGGAATCTTTTGAAAAGTCTTTCATGTCTTACCCCCATTAAAATGTAGTCTTACCTAACACACTGATTCCTCTCCTGACATTTTTCTGTTGGTCATTATTTAGCTCTTCTACTGTTCGCAATTAAGGCATTAATTTATGGAAATTAAGAGATTTCTTCATTGATAAGATCATTGTCCAAATTGTTAAATTATTTGTTCTGTTTCCTCCTGCTACTGTTTCAGCTGCACAGTTAAAATACTGGGTTGCTCTTACAGTTAATGAATGATCTGTTGCTTCTTGACCTATGCGCTCCTTCAGCTGTCTCAATAACGCCGATGTTGTCATCTGTTTCAACACATGCACAAGAAAAACTCACAAAGGTTTCCATCCTGGGAGCTGACTCATTCTCTAAATCAGGACCATCATCCTCTAAACACAAAACCTTCCTCTGCAGAACTTAAGGGCAAGTATTACCTATTTGATTTTACATAGGATGTTTCAGCTTTTCTTACTTTAAATTACATGTGTGTCTGACTGAAAAGCACATAATTTTGCAGTATCCACCAAAATTTTCTATGTATTTGTACTGTATGTGTTATATAATGCCAAAAACTTAGTTGTCCTTCTCAGTTCTGTGTTCTGTTTCCTTTATGTTTTAATCATGCTTTCAGAATATATTCACATCTTCACTACTTTGTTTTTTGTACATACACCTAATTTCTGTGTACTGCAACTACTTTCCAGTCATCCAGGAAACCTCTAATGCTCAAGGAACATAACCTCCTGTACAATCAAATTGTTATTCAAATCATACCATTAACAGACATTCATGGGGAATATCAATCTGGCTTAAGTCATATGATATACCTAACATTTAAAAGGGCTGACTGATGAGGATATATATAAGACATCCTGAAAGTGAGGATAAAGCAAGACCAACTGGGTTTTTTTTTTATTCTTTTTTAGCAGTGTAAAATACCATGCACATTCTTTGTATTTTTAAATGAACAGATTTGCTTTTAATTGTGTCTCTGTGCTTGCTGAAAATGTTTACTCTGGTAGGTTGACATCACTCCAGCACTACTGCAAGTTATTAACTCTATGATTTCTCTTGTTTGTGTCCAAATTGCTGGGTTACTTGCAGCTCCAAATAAGATTTACACGAACACTTCTGAAGAACTCTGTGTTTGAATCGTATTACGTTGTTTGAAATAAAACTTTTCAGCTGATTTCTCCAATATAATTCTTCTCCTGTTTTAGGATTTTACATGCTAGCTCTATTTTTATGAACACTGCCTCAATATTAAATTTGTAATCTCCCAAATTAATACTCTTTTTTAGGTTTTTTTCCTTGCTTTATTTGCTTGCAGGTTTATCTTCTCCCCATCACTTTTCCAGCTCATTTTTGTTTTAATATGCTATTTTTTCCCTCTTTTTTTTTTTTTTTTTACAGTAAGTCATGTTTAAAGTTACACAGAAGAAAATTGAGCTCCATGTCAGTGTATGAGATAAGCTTTATGGTTTCTTCATGATCGCATTGCATGTTGGTAAAGGGACAGGACTGTGGAATATGAGATACAAGTGTCATCAGAATATTTCCCTCATTTTGTAAGGAGCTCCACAAGGAGTCATTCCTTTTCTGTAAGATGAAGCATGGGTATTCATAACCGTAAAAAAAAAAAGACACTGCCAACAACAAAAAAATAACTGCCATATGTTGTTTCTTTTTTTTTTAACATCCTTTCTTTAGAATGAATCCTTCACAATAATAAAAGCTATCACCTGTTGTCTACTGTTTTTCTTAAATCTAGAAATGTTTTGCAAATTTAACTTACATTATTAGTCAGGTGTCTTGCCCCAGTTTTTCATCTTTAGAATAAACTGAAGTATTTCAGCTTTTAGCATCTGTCCTGCTTTTTCATGTGATTTCATTTGTATGTTGGGGACCAATTTTTCATAAACATCGAGACCTCTTTCAACACTGACACAATAGTGAGGAGCTGAGGTGGGTTCTGTTGTATTTCTGTAGTAAATTACATTCATTTTACGTCCTATTCAATAGTCAGAAACATGAAAACAAGCCTTTTTATAAATTTGAATCAGGTACATTGTGCCTTTCAGGTTAATGTATTTTACACACTGCTTTGAGTGCAAGTATGCATATTAACTGAAAGACGTTTGATTAGTTTTATTCTTTTCATTCTTCTCAAAAAAGTCTTTTGCATTGTATACTAGATCTATTAGTAAAAAGTATAAAATCTTCTCTGATAACTTTCCATTATGTTAGAGAAGATTCAACAAAGCCTTTAATTTCTTTTGTCTTACATTGTAAACCTGGATAGTTAAGGAAAAAAAGTAATCTTCCAATAACGTGGTATCTGCCATGTGTAAATATAATACTGTCATTCATAGTTAGAGATAATATGCAGAGGTTATAGCTGTGTGAGCTATTTAAAAATCAAAAGCACCACAGTCAGAATGTAGTCATGTTTGGAGGAGCAGTACATAAAGTTATCCCTTAAGAACATATCCTTCTAAAGGGTAACCAAATATAATTATTTCATGTGGTGCTGTATAATTGAGATGACTTGGAATTCCCCCTCTTGTAACACTTTTGATCTAGCTGTTAAATTTGACAGGGTGAGGTTAAATCTCCTCCTATCACGGGTTAGGAAATACTTGTAGTGCTAAGAATAGCTCACTAAAGGTGGATGGAAAGCCTCCTTTTCAAATGTACGTATTAATTACCATAACACTCAGTGAATTTATCTTTGCTGGCAGAATGACATACCTTGCTGCTCTTTCAATGAAAACTGAGTTTCTCGTTGATTAAAACTGTCACTTGCCTCGAATAACTAGGTCCAGCGAAGTAAAAACAGGGAAAGTGGAGCAAGATTTTGTAAAAAATATATGGTCCTATTCTGAGGAAAACTGCACCTATTTCTTTTTAAAGAGAATTTGAATTGAACATGGGACTTCTTTGAGTCAGTAAACTCAGAGAGATCCACTGTGTTCAGGACCTCAACCACTCTGCTGAATTATTGGCTTTGTAGCCATGTCACTGATGGCAGAAAACAGGTTATTAAGTAAACTTACCAATGTTCTTGGGCCTTAGAACTTCAAGTGGGCAGTGCCAGGGACATCTGCGGCCTGAAAGCAGAGACAAAACACTCCTTTCTTCCCACAATATATGTGGAAAACTCTTGGTAAGGAAGAAGGGCTGGAGAATGTGTCCATCACCAGATCTCCGTCTCTCTGTTTCTACAGGATCACCTTTACCCTTTCCCATATTCTCTGCCCCAGCACATAGAGAATTGCTGCTGAACCACAGTTTAAGATGTATGCTACAATGCCGCCTTCCGTTCAATCTAAAGTAATTTTTTGACCCATCTCCTGGAGTGCAGTGCACTGCAAGTAAATTATACCCCTAAAAATTAGTAACATATGCCACCTTACTTGACTTTCCTTTCAGCTGCTGAAATAAGATACTCATTTTCTCTAAAGTGTAAGTAGATGGATGTCTTGAGTTTATGAGCTGGCAAATATGTGACTTGGGGATAACTGTCAGAGTTGCAAGGCAAACAAGAAGCTGCCCAGCACTGGATAGTGGACGTGCTTGTCTAAAATCCAGTTAAGGATCCACTGTTTCTAGTAAGACGTGCAGCCCATCTGTAGAGTTCTTCCAATAAAACAGACATCTCCAGGCCTCATCATCATGAAGTGATGAATAAAGTATAGAAGAAAGATTTCAGTATAACTTCAAAGCACATGGTACTAGGGGAAAAAATGCTAAATTATCAATCTCAGCATAAATTAGGAAGAATATAAGCTATGGAGTCTGTTATTCAAAGAAAATGGCCACCACATGAAGAAAAGTAAGAGAAAATAATACATAATTTAGAATGCTTTATTTTCTTGCTTTTAATAACAAGTTGCAGTATCTTCTTAGAACTTGGCCAATTTTTCAACAAAAAAACTGTCAAAAAATATTGCATAGTTGCTTAAATACTTAACTGTGACCTACTCCAGTATTGAAGGGAAATATAAAGCATAAATTCTTTTAGAAACTTTTTCTCCAGTTACTGAAAGTTTTTTCTATGAATTTGAAATCTTGTCTATGCATTATTTTTGATCTTTAGGTAGTCCACAGATAACCTGGGACTAGCATTCATACCTGGAAATTTGAGTTCCTTTGGCTTGTTTTCACTGAACTTGCATGATATTCCTGTAAGCTGTGGCTACTTAGCATGTTGCTGGTGCTAGATGTTTTGGCATGGCTGGTTCAAATATCGTCTTGACTGTTTTTCCTCAGACAGTGATTTAAAACTCCTTGTTTCTATAAGGCTGCGATCATCAAAACCCCAAAAAGACCAGTAAATTACTGAGTGTGTTTTTTCACCAATTTGACCAAATACTCCGGAAAAAACATTTCAGCATTCACTGACTGGCAGGTAGCAATGCTTTTATATCCAGTAGTACCGTCTCTCGTGGGACAAGAACAGTCACTGGACCTTGCCTCTAGCTGATCTCTTCAGTGCACAGTCCTTCTGAGTGACAGGGTTCTGCTCACGTATTACTGTAGCAGAACTCCCCCGAGATGCTCTGCTTTAAACCTGATGAGCCCACGGCATCCCCTATTCTTTATTTCTGCATTTAAATCTTCTTTGCAGAAGTGCATCCCTTAAATGGTTGTATTTCAGTCTGTTTGATTCTTTCTAGTTTGAAAGTCCTACAGTGACCACGTTTTTGTCCGAGCCCCAAAGTAGCATCTCCTTTTTTCTAACCTCATTAACATGGTAAGCCAAATGATGATTTGCCCCTGCATGACACCTCTCTCTGGGTGCTAGACCAGCATGCAGTGACTTGAAACCTCTCCTAGAACTGTTTTACAGAAAATGACAAAATGTTTCTCTGTCTCCGTCTTCCTGTAAAGCTTATTCCCTCCAGTACGTTGCCAGCAGTTTGCCAAGCAGTATTGCCACTGTCACAGGTCCCCTGTTCAGCACCCATCATTGTGATTTTCACCACTGCTCTGGAGATGCTAGCCACCTGGATTTGCCCCAAATGTTGATTGTAAAACTTAAAAACAGAAAAGCAGGCCTGTAACCTGGACATAGGCAAAGTAGGTCATTCCTTAGTTAACAGTTCCACCATTTCTCTTTTCATAACTCTTGATATACTCTTGGATATATTGCTAATCACGCTCTGGTTCCCTGCTTCCTAGATTCTTTGATTAATTTCAAGCAAATTTATCATGAAAATACGAAGCAGTTAAACCGAGGTATGTGTAATATTCATGAAGCAGATTTTCCCCCAAGTTCTAATAAAGTCAGAGGCACTTATCCTGCTGGTTAGCTTTCACTCAGCATAAAGAAGGATCAAATTATGACCCTTTACTACAGTTGTTAGAGAAACCTAAGGCTGTTTATTTTAACTACTACATTAACTAAACATGATTGATTTTAGTGGGATGATTCTTGGTAGCGTTACAGATGGCCAAAAGGAATTTTTTTGGAGGACCTGATCCTCTATCCACCCCAGGCAGCCAGCTTATGTTCCTCCCTTCTTAGAGAAACATCTGTGGGAGAAGTGGTGACAGTCTGAGCCCTCAGGAGAGTTCTCAAGGCACAACTCACAGATAAGCCAGTTCACTGTAGTTCATTTCCTAATCTGCTTCATGCCATTCTGTGCTATTATATTCATGCTTCTCACCCTTAGGACTTTTTTTTTTTTTTTTTTTTTTTTTTTTTTCTTTTGGATCTGTTCTCCCTGCCATGAAATAAAACGTTTTTTTTTTTTTTTTTTTTTTTTTAACTTGCTGTACCTAAAGGCATCCTGAAAAGCAAGGATGTTAATTGGGTTGAAAATGGTAATAATGCATCAAATTCTGTCTTACCTGCGGTGCTCTTCCTGTTCTCAGGACACCTGAGTGCACCTGCATCCCAGAACAGAGGCTTGAACACATATTTTTCTCTGTTGCACCCAGCTCCTCCCGTGACCCATTATCAGTGGCACATTAAGCAGTGAATCAAATGTGAATCCCACAATATTTTTCCTCATTCTGTTTCTGAGTAAGAGCAGGCATATGCTCGAGCCTTTTTTGATATTTATTGCCTCAGTTAAAGCATAATTAGCTCCATGAAAAGGAAGGGGATTAACCATCTCCACTTTAGCTGAGACCTCTGTCACCTTTACATTTCAGGCTTCTATTTGGTTCTTCAGCTATTTCAATTACCAGTCAGGAGGGTTTAAATCTGCAGTATAATAATACTTGCAATTACTAGTAAAGAGCATTTTACAGCATTAACTAGTCTGTCCTTACCACATCCTTTTCAGGCAGGCAAATAAATGTTATTATCCTCATTTTACAAACACATTGATTAAGTGACTTGCCTAAAGGCCACACATCAATTTCAATGTCAGTGCCGAGATTAGCACAGAGGAACTTCTGCATTGCAGACACAGAAAAAAAAGTGATTTATATTATCAAGTCCACCCTCCCTCAGAAACAAGCAACCACTTCTCAGATGTGTAGCCTAGATAGCACTTACCCGTTTCACATCCCCCATAGGCCCATATGCTTTGTCCACCTGTTGGCTGTTCCTTGTTGATGGCTCAAAATGGCCCTCAGTATGTCTTTAACACGGGAAAGTTTTCTGTCTGCCTCCTGGAAATTCCCACGTGGATAGCTGAGCTTGTGGAGGCAGAGGGAAGGAAGAGGGGCTTGTGCTGTTCTCCAAAGGGCAGTATGAAGATGAGCAATGACCTGAAGAAGCAGCAGGGCAGGGTTAGGAAGAAATTTGGAAGACCTTCTGCCATTTATTGAGATTTTTTTGGCCTCTCCAGCCAAGCAAATTTTCGATTCTTGGGTTGTGTACAACAGGTACAGTTCTACTGCTGTTGTAGCTACTGTTTGGAAATTGTGGTAGTTGCATTGGTAACATTGAAAGTTGAGTCTTCAGCTCTAAAATGCAGTAGCATCTCTAGTCCTCAATCTGTTGAGCTATTGGGTAAATTGCTCAATTTTAAAGCTCCTGCTTTTAAATTTGGAAGGAATTTGGATTTGATCTCCAGTGCCTGGTTTAGACAGACTGTGCCTGTGTTCATCTCCTAACTGACTGATGAGCAACACAGACCTTACTGCATGTGTGTGCTATATATGACAAATGAAAGTATAACAAGTAACATCATAGCATGCAAAAATCTGTTCCTAATGGTAAAAACCTGCTCTCTTTACAAGCAGTTATTTGTAAGGAAAAATATGATGGTGGCTGTATTTGTTTCCCCTCCGGAACAAATCTTCCCTACTGGAAAAATAAACAGAGAAACTTTTAACAACTAATTAAGGCCATCCAGGTGTAAGGGTGGCAATGTTTTATCCTGATTTAGGTACAGTTCACAAGATCTTTCTGACTCAACTTCTAAATGTGACAGAAAATCAAAATAATCGTAAATCTTTTGAACCGCAGTAGTATAGTTAATGAGCAGATTCACAAATCTGTCATTAAAGCCCACAGTGTCATTTGCCAACACCTGAATTTGACCTAGTCATTGAAGCTGATACAGTGCCAATATCTGAAAGCAGATACATTGAAAAATTGTCCAGCATTTATGATAGATACTGGTATTTCAGACCAGACTCCCAGGCGATGAATTATATTCTTAATAAGCATACATGACAAAGTTAAATTTAGAAGTAGAATTTGAAATAGTTGCCAAGTTTTTAACTGAAGGTCATTTGGAGGTTTTTATTTTTTTTAACCATGCACATGTAGACACTCACAGGAAATATCTGAACTTACCTTCAAAATACCTCAAATATTATCTATATGAATTATACATTTGCCTTTTTTTCCTGGCTTTTAAAAGATTATTTCTTGCATAAAACTACCATCATTCAATTTATTGCTTGTGAGTCACCTGTAGATTGCAGTGTCAGAATTATTCAATAGGTTTATGCCTGTCAGAATTTCATATTAGCTCCATTATTCCTTAACAGCAAAAAAAAAAAAAAATGCATCTTTCTAAATGAATGTTTAAATATGTGTGTTTTTTGGCACTTCATTGGCTTGGTCTTCTGTGCAACTCTAGTCCTTACTCTTCCACCTCAGAATTATGAAGGTGTGATATACAGAACTGGTAACTTTATCTGCATGAAACTGTGATAGAGGGTTAATCTTGCCTAGTGAAAAAGCAAAACATGGCTGGATGGCCATAGATGTGATTATGTGCTCTGAAGCCTGATAAATATTGTATCATGCCACAATTTAAGATGCTCAAGGGCTTCACAACCTTAATTGCGTTTTAATGATGGCAACTCTGTTCAATTATGTACTCCGGCTTCTTCAAAAAAAAGCATTTCAGTCTTTAAAATGCTACCATGGTACATCTCACCTGCAGGGCTGTTGCAATATTTGGGGGATGCCCTGTTGTCTCCAGTGGGTGCTAAGAAATGCACCCCAAAGGCTTCAGTGCTGGGAAAAAAGGCAACATAACTGAATATATGATCAAGAATAAAACAAGAGGAAATAATAAGAAAGACAATAAAATAATGGAAGACAATGCATGAAAATGACATTGTGTTTTCTTCTGTTTAGCTTGCATGTTCTGCAGAGCAAGTAGCATCTAGTGTTTTCTAGGTGCATTACATTGCACAGTGGGAACTTCATTTGTGGTTGATCCTTAGGTAATACCACAAATGTGACTGTTGAACTTTTCTTATAGTTCTTTCTGGTTTGTAGTTTATTTTACTGAGCTTCTCACAAACTCTATCTCCTTGCTAAAATAAATTAATGATTTTGACTAGGCTCTTGGATTTCAATCTACTAAAGCACTTAGAGGCATCCCTATGCCCATCTTCTGAAACTTTTAACAGTCTTATTGCCTTTGATGAAACGTGTCACATCATGAGAGTCACAGGTATTCTTTAGTGTTTCACTGGGTTAAGACTTTAACCATTTTTCTTTTCTTTGCATTTATTTCTAAGACCTAGCTTCTTAAAACTGTACTGGGTCGATGATACTTCAGCTTTTTATCATGTTTTATGGCTCAGTTTTCTTACTCAAATGTTCACTGATAACTCATCTCTTTCATTCACTTCCAGAATCCACTCATGATTTTAGTAAATGTCTCAAGTCAGAGTGTATAATGAAATGAAATATTCTACTGTGCTTTGAAAAGAAGTTTAAAATTACCCAGTGAACAAAGAGTCTGGTGCAGAAAGACTTCTTTTCACTTTCAGAAGCCCTTACAAACAAAAGTATTTGTGTTTGTTCAGAAACACAGTTTGTGCAGGAACTATGGGTGAAATTCTCTTTGCTTCTCATGTGCAAGAAGTCAGGCTAGCTGATCAAAACACTCCCTCCTGGCCTTAAAAATCTCTGATGTATTTTGAAGCTTGTGATTGCAGCATCAGATCAATGATATGTTATCTTTGCTTCAAAAGAACAATCCTCTGTGATCATTACTGCTGCGTTAGCTGATCATTTAAAATTAACATAACACAAAACAATTTCAAAAAATCCATTCATATTCTTATCTCCAGAGTTCCAATCTTAAATATGGAAAAAATGTAGTGAGAAAATGGGTATTCGCAGGAAGAAGGTGCATTATATTTACCAACCAACCTCTCTGTGGTGGGTTGACCCTGGCTGGATGCCAGGTGGCCACCAAGCCCCTCTATCACTCCCCTCCTCAGCGGGAGAGGGAAGAGAAAATATAATGAAAGGCTCATGGGTCAAGATAAGGACAGGAAGAGATCACTTACCAATTACCATCCCAGGCAAAACAGACTCCACTCGGGGAAACTAGCTTAATTTATTACCGATCAAAATCAGAGTAGGGTAATGAGAAAATAAAAACTAAATCTTAAAACACCTTCATCCCCACTCCTCCCTTCTTCCCAGGCTCAACTTCAGTCCTGATTTTCTCTACCTCCTTCCCCCAAGCAGCGCAAGAGGATGGGAAATGGGGGTCACATGTCTCTGCTGATCCTTCCTCCCCAGGGGGAGGACACCTCACATTCTTCCCCTGCTCCTGTGTGGGGTCCCTCCCACAAGACACAGTTCTCCACAAACTTCTCTAATGTGAGTCCTTCCCATGAGCTGCAGTTCTTCACAAACTGCTCCAGGGTGTGACCCTTCCACAGGGCGCAGTCCTTCAGGAACAGACTGCTCCGGCGTGGGTCCCCCGTGGGCTCACAAGTCCTACGAGCAAACCTACTCCAGCATGCAATCCTCTCTCCATGGGTCCACAGGTCCTACCAGTAGCTACCACTGTCGCTGATGGGCTTGGCCTTGGCCGGTGGTGGGTCTGTCTTGGAGCCAGCTGGCATTGGCTCTATCAGACATGGGAGAAGCTTCTAGCATATTCTCACAGAAGCCACCCTTGTAGGCCTTCCCGCTACCAAAACCTTGCCACACAAACCCAATACATCCTCCATTATCTCATGGTGCTTTTCAAATAAATGATTTCATGTAACTTACAACTTCTAAAGGGATTTGAAGGTTATTGCATTCCATTCATTTCAAAGTAGATTGGATACTAAAAATACAAAGTAATGACTCAGAGCTTACCTTTCCTGACTCTGGAGCTGAAATGGTAAATATTTAATAAGGGAAGCTCTTTTCCAAAGTTTCATTCTTCTTTGTCTTTCTCTACAATAAAAACCGAAATTAATTTCGAAGCACATAGCCATCCAGGTACCACACTCACAGATAATTATGTTTCCATAGTCTAGATGCACAATCCCCATCTTGCAAAAACATGTGAGGAATTTAACTGGTAAAGACAGTGAGAATATAATTGAAGAGCTACCATTCACTGTTGAAAAAAATCGCTTAGGTATATAATCATTCCCTTCATGCAATGCAATGGCTAAGTGCTTGATTTCACTGGAACATCTGCAAACATGATATATGTATTATACAGATTACGGTATATATTTTTTAAAAATGCATATAATATATATGTATATCAATATTATTCATGTACTCTTAAAAGCAGTGGGCATGGTGCAGCACACCGTGCTTTAGCACACTTTTCAAACAAAGAAAAATACAAGGCCATAATGCTGACACTCGTAGTTCTTTCTTTGCAAGGTCTGAATGGCTGAAAATAATTTGTTACTAATTCCGATTGTTAAAAGACATTTATCTAGAAGAAAAACCTATTAGGAGGAAACATGATGCTTTGTGCGTAACCAAGTAAACAAAAGAATCTTTTTACCAGGAGCCATCATCCCAAGGAGAATCTGTAGCTGCTTTAAAAAATATCTCTCAGAATAGCACAATATATTTGGCTCAAGGTAGGAGATAAATAAGGGTGTGTCGGCAGGGAGAGAAGCATGAATACACAGCATGAGAGAGAAAGTACGAATGAAAATGCCAATCTGGATATTTCAGCTCCCTCTCCAATCATTTTCCCACACTGTCAGATCCATACAGGCCCTGGCTCAGATCCTTGGTCTCTGTCTGAATGATTTCTAAGGCACTCTTTCTTTTTTCTTTTTTTCCTCTTAGGATGGGAAGATACTGTTTTGTAGAAGCTAGCTGGCATAGAAACAGTAAGAAAAAGCCTCCACAAACCTTTATTGGTCCTAACAGCTTCCTGCCAAAAGCAAACACACATACCATAGGCACTGGAAGTCTGAAGGAGTTCTTAAAACAATTTACACATAGGAAATAGTAAAGGTGTTCTCTGGGCCTCACCTCATCACTAGGAGATAACATGTACTGGGTTGGGGGAAATCTCAATTTGTCAGCCCCCAGGGCTCAGATTACCTACCCTACTTTTTACCTGGCCTTCCAGCCTTGGCATGGAAAGTGCATTCAGATTGCTCAGTCAGTGCACGCAACTCCGAGCCCAGCACAGGCTGCCCATCTTGTGTTAATCCAGCTTGCTGTTCTCAACAAAATCAAGTAAAGCAAAGCATACACTGAGAATTCTTACTGCAAATTGAACTGATTTTTCTTGCTGCTCTGTGACTACCGTAAGAAGATGTTATCACTGTCCCTTTGCTCTGCAAAGTACAAGAAAATGCTTTCTGCTAGTAGCATTAAGACAGAGGTTTCCATCTTTCAAAAAGCAACTGAGTACATCAATAGTAAAAACCACAGCATAGTCCACAAATATGTGTACACCACCACCAAGTTGCATATTGAAGATAGCTTTAAAGTACCTCATGTGACTGCTGCTGCCTGACTGCTAAAGGTGTCACGAAGATCAGCATGGTGCAAAATTCGTCTTGGAATCTTGTTTGATAACCAGAGCTAGCTGATGTTAAGCTGCTGAAGCTAAATTGCCAGTTACCTACTTTAAAGCTATCTTAAGAACATCTGCACTCACCTGCAGTTCATATGTCTTAAAGATATGTTATCAATGAGGCAACTACTATTCTTAAGATATTTACCCCCTCCAGTTATAACAGAACTGGGATTCTAATGATCAGATCTGTTCTAAATATGTAAAATGGCATCCGGGGTAAGATTTTAGTTTAAATTCTACGGTAGATATAAAAGATGACCCATGAAGTTCACAGGGAGATCTGGATTTCCTTAAAGTTCACAGATGATTGAATCTTTTGGTTTGAGACAATGTCTACTTCAAATCTAGTGATGCTTCCTAGAAAATTTTTGCACCTGAAAAATGTAATTTCTCGATAACTTGCACCTCAGGCTTTCTTTACTTTTAGCTTTTCAAACCTTGTTAAGGTGAAACAGAGAAGAATAAATTCTTCATAAAAAGATAAAATGTAATTTTTGGTTAAAAATACATTTCCCCCACAAGACTCAGGATGCCTTGGGAAGGCTGAGTGGATGAAAGCTGCTATTTTTAATTAGCTGGCTGCTTCTGCCAAAGCATGGTAAGAAAAGGAGATGTTTAGATACTTTACTTTTCTGACATGTATTTCTCTACATTGAGGGGAAGGCAAGAGGAAGCGTAGAGAATGGTAGAAAGATCCAAGTGGAGCAGTCTTAATGGAACAGTTATAGCTTCATTTTACTCCCCAAATGGTGCCAACCAAGGTTATATCTGCTGGATGTGTATTCCTTGGCTAGGGATCTAACATTTAATTTCTTTAATCTCTCCCAAGAAAGAGTAATGATGTTACCAAACTCTTCCAAACCATGTGAACCACTCACAACAATATTATTAGCATTATTACTTTTAGTGGTTCTTGCAAAAAATGGGTAATTTGGGAGCCCAGGCATAAAAGCCAAAGTGTCAAAGGTAACTGCTATGTGTTTCCTTCTGCAGGCTCAATAGTCACTCCTTGAGCTGAAGAGCAGACTTGCTCTTGTATTCCCTGACGGAAAATTTTCAGTGGCACTAATTAAATAGTGTGCATTGCTCCAGGTTACAGCAAGTCACATATCACTTACTCACAGTCTGTTACTGTTGATTGCAATTTTTATTGTTAAGCTGCCTGTTTGAAATTGCGTGTGTAAGATAAATGCAACAATTTTCAGAAGACACTGCAGCAGCAGTCATACTTACCACTTTATCTCTACATCTTCAAGTAAGTAATACCATGCCTCATTATGCCCATATGCAAAATGAGAGAAAAAAGGTGAAATTACTTTTATGAAATTGCCCAGCAAATCAGTAGCAAAATGAGGGGAGAACCTAACTCCTCCTTCCCAGTGGGCCCCCACTTGCCCTGTCTCCTGGACCAACTTGTGAACCAGTTTGTTGACTGCATGCTTGCTGAAGTGCATTTGTTTGTATTGTCTTGTCAGGAATTTAATTTCACAACATCACATGCTACCAACACAAGCGTGTCATTGCAATTTAGCATGCATTTTGTTGGTGTCTTTTATATCTCCTTAAAGTCTCATCTCCTTAGCCAATACCATATGCTACTCATCTGTAGCAAAGCTCTTAAACATAATGAAAAAGGTATAATCACAAATGAGAAAGCAACTGTCAACCAGCAACCTACAGATATTCAAGTTCCATGACACTGCTGAAAGAAACATTATTGCTAGAGCGATGCTTTTAAAACTCCTGGTATCATTGTCTGAGAGGAAAAAAATTTTGGGCTCTGAGATGCTCTTCAGCCATCCCTGAGCCACTCAATGACATCACAGGATTCTCGGATCACCAGCCAATGTCATGTCAACGCTAGAGGAAAGATCAATTTCTAACTTTTTTTTTTTTCACTGAGAAGAAAGTTTCCAATTATTGATATGCCACATATATATATTGATATATATGTTTTCAAATATACTAATTTGGAAGTTTAAATATTCTGAAAATATTTTGAGAATATTAAGCCACCTTCTTAAACCTCATTAAATAAAAATAATCATTATAAAATGAAAATAAAGGAGCTAATGATGATTGACAGCAGGAAAAGACATTAGTCAAGTTCTGTCCTCAGACATGAAAATAATTTCCACAAATGAATGTGAAAAGTAGCTGGATTAGGTAACAAACCAAGTTTAGAAACAGGACCAGAGGGATGAGCTCTAGCTGCTCAGTACTGCTGCTAATACTGTAATTCCTGAAGTTGTTAATTGGAGACATCAGTCCTGGAAGGAGCGTACAACGCTGTGTCCAAGGTAGAGATGTCACTGATACCTGAATACCTCTGTCCAAGCATGTGGAGATCCACTCCCAAGTACCCAGGTGCAGGACACAGACCTAGGCATGCCAGGGGTGATGCAGAGGGAAGCAATGGCCAGGCAGTACCCTGAGCTGGGGACACCATGACCAGAAAGTGTCAGAAATGTGGTGACAGGGCTGGAGAGGCTGGGAGCATGTGGTCCAGGAAACAGAAGAGCTGCACGAGGGCTGTAAGTAAGCAGGATGCTATTCGCCCACAGTTTCATTCCTTGCCTGTGAGAAATAAACCCAAACACAATGTTTTTATAAGCACTGTTGGCACTGACAGATTGCCAGCCCCCATTTCTCATACATACGTGAAATGCCTGTCACCCTGCTGATAGGGACACTAATTCTGCCCCAGGGACCAGTTTGAGAGCCCATGGTGGCCACAGCCAGCTAACCCAAAAGGCAAACTTTCATGGGTCACAATCAATTGGGAGGTCCAATAAAACAAAGGTAACTTTTACCCCTTCAGTATTAACAACAGCTTAAGAACAAGACATGTATCTTGACTCCAGTTCATCTCTAATTAAATCTAAATTAAATTTCACCAAGCAGAATTACCAGGACCTAATTTTTAGACTCTGTGATAAATCCCATTTCCTGATACTAACTAGCTGTTCACTGAAGAACAAATAATTTTTTCCTTTCCTGCTATGTTAGCTCATGGCACAAGGATTAAGGTAGTAGGTTTCTTTGGATAGGTGGTATAGTGCACATTTATATTTATGCACCGCTGTTTTAATTGTACAGACCATAAAATATCTTTGGAACTAAATAAGGGTTCTTGGCATGAGAAAATAGCCATATACTCAATATCTAAACTTATGTCTTTCTTTGGTGGGAAGCTTTAAAACACTCGCTTTTCATAGATCTTTCCTTATCAAAGTTCTATAAATGTGCTAGTGGTTGCTTTACTAATGGTTGCTTTGGTCTCACTAAAGTTTTCTCTTTTTTTCTGTGAGTATAATTTTTCTTATGCATGCCTTCCATCTGGAAATAAATTGCACTGAGTTAGATGGAACTTTTTTAAACCACACAACTTAATGTTAAATTTTAATTAAGCAGTCTTTTTCATCCATTATTTTTTATCCTAAGAGGGCCTAAATCTTAGTCTGTTTTTGCCTGAATATACATAGATTACTGCCTTATTTTATCTTTATATTTATATATTCACTTTGAATGAACTTCGATGATGCTTAAGTTTTGGAGAATCACATATAAATGGTTTTTCATATGGTCCTTTTCTTCCATCTGTAAACATTGAATGAATAACAGCCATTTTGTGAATTAAGCCTTGCAATTTTCAGTAACAAAACCAATTATCATTTCACTAATCATTGACAACAAATTAGTATTGTGAAAATAAAATGCTGGTATTCTTATGAAAATACCACTTCCTCTATAAAATTTAGAAGAGGATTGATAATTTAATGTGCCTCAGTTTCTGAATGCCCAACTTAAAGTTGAAAGGCCCAGAATACCAGGTGGAAAACAAGATTGTCTAGATGTAGTCAATGGATCTCGTTTGTGCAATGTGTGGTGTTGAGATGTATGATGACACTTTTGGGTTCTGCCACAATAAAAGGTCACTTCCCTGCCTTGCTTATAATTCTCAGCCTTCCTTACAGCCTGTCTAAAGCATCAGCCTGTGCTTTGTCCAAGCAGTCGGATAGTCTGAAGTCCTTAAGTGACGTTATCTATTAATCATTAGCAGTTATTCTGCATTTATTATATAAAATGATTAAGAAACATCTATTCCAGATGTCTACACAAAGCTTCATGTGCTACATAGATATACCCTGAACAAAGCTAAAGAAGGGAATTAATTCCACACATCTTTTATTAATATTTATAAACTAATTCTTAAATAAAGATGCTTACATCTGCCTCTTGCTCCAGATGGTGCAATTTAGCTGCCTATGTTACTCATGAGTTGTTTTCTGCTTTAAACATATACTTAACCCAGCAGTTGTCTTATCAAGAATTCTCCATTTCTTGCAAACTGAAACCTAAACTTTATTGCTTTTTTAATTCTCAGAAGAGGGAGTTTCCTGTCTAGCAGGTCAAAAGTACAAGGAAAAAAAATATCTTTTTAATATTTCATTGCAGCAGCCACAATTGTAAAACTGCCTGATACTGTACCCTCCAGTTACTAGCAAAAATTCAGGCAGCAAATTTAATCCAAAATTCTCATGAGGTCTGACAGCATGCAGACAGCAGATCTGCAGCAACATTTTTGTGGTTTTTTTCCTCTTTTTTCCCTGACACATCACCTTTTCAGACAGTTTACATGTATATTCCAGCCACTAGGAGCATCAGTTCCAGCTTACAGCAAATCTTTCAACATATATAGCAATGCTGTGTCCTTGTCCTAAAATCTGCCCAGGAGGAGGCAGTGAACAGGCTGTAGTTCTCTGCCAGGACAAACAGGTGCTGGATGCCGTTTTCCTAGTTAAGAGCCTCAGTAGGATGGTGCAGCTGCTCGTGGGGAAACTAGAAAAAAGCAATCTGTATGGGATGTCCTGTAAGAATGTAAAAAACACGGCATGTATAGATTGGCAAGGTCCTAGCAAAGTTATGGCCCAGATCCACCATATGACTAACACTTATAGAGATCTCCAGATGTGATTTACCTGTATGCTAGTGCAATAAGCAGAAATGACTGAAATATTCCTCTGCTAAGTTATGCAGTAGCAGCAATTTTTGCCTTTAAGCTTTATTACCAATAATATATTTTGAAACAATATTAAATTCTAAAAGGTTATAGATTTATCTTACTTTGATTTCGTAAAATCTTATTCTTACAAAAATAAACTCTTAGCCTTATTTTAAAATGTACAATGTTCTTGAAACTTTCATAATAAAATAAATATGTAATTTGAGTGAATGCCTTCAGATCAGTAATACATAGCTGGATTAAAAACAAAATAAGTGAATGCTTTCCAGATTATTATGTTAAAAAGTGATCAGGAATCTCTAGTTCAGGAAGCTTAGGTAAAAAAATTGCTACTCTTTTTCACTATTTAAATGAAAAACTGAAATCTACTTCACCAAATTTTACTTGCGGAATGATTTTGGAGCCAGAAATCATTTGAAAGGTAAAATTTAAATAAAGACAATTTTTTATTTATGATTTCTATGTGTGTTCCTTTACTATTGTTGAGGGTTTGGTTTGGGGTTTTTTATTAGGGTTTTTTTTGGAGGGAGGTGTTTGTTTTTGTTTGGGGAGGGTTGGTTTTTATTTATTTTTAATGAAGATAAGACAAATATTTGGAATAGCTTAAACCTGATTTGATTTACTGCTTCTGTACCTAAAGTGATATGTCCTTTCATTATGAAACTTTCTTAAAATATTAAAATTCTCTTCAATCTTCTGTATCCATGAAAAATAGCATAGTAAAGACAGTAGACACAGCCATCTTGTGAGTGTGTGCTGAGCATCCAGAGTTTTTTACCAGAGTGGACAGTAGCTGGATCTTGATCTGATTTTAATTGAAGCTACTAACATAGAAGCTCCAAACAAGAGTAAGGCCATGAGTGGACTGATACCTGAAGAATATGCAAGTAAAAGCCATGTCTCCATAGGCAAACAGTGAGCAGGATATTTGGGATCACATTTTAGACCTAGATGATTAAAAATTATGTAGGCCTGTTCCAAGTAATTTTCCTACAGCTAAGCATCTAACCTGAACTACTGAAGTGGTTGCCATGAACTACAAGTAGCAACATAACGGTTACTTTTAGAAAGTCTACCTGGTCACCTCTTGTCTATTAGTATTTTCTCCTTTCATAGTTGACTGGCTGTGGGAATGAGCTTCTGGGAATGAAGAAATAGGACTGCTGTGTGTGGGCTCCAGTCTCAGCTATGAAATGGCAGGATAGAGGATCGCTTCTCAATTCAGGGGCTACAGCTGACTTCACAAGAGCTCTTTTCCTTCTCTTTCTTGGAAGAGGGACCTGGGTCTTACTAAGCAGTAAGCCACAGCTTGCAGTGGAGACCAGAGATGCTTGCCAAATTCTTTGCTGTGGGTGTTATTTTAACTTACTGGCAGACACCTATGCCCACATGCCTGGAACAATAAACTCAGAATACCTAAGCCCAAATCAAATAGTCTTTGCAAAACCAGCTTAAACTAAACTCATACTCTCTCTGGGCTTTTTATTCAGCTAACAGAGAAAGAAATGCAGGCTGAACTGCTTTCTGGAGGGATATGATTTGTGAGCTGCTTCCTAATGGTGCCTCTCTCACTGCATATGCTACAACTCAGAAAATTGGACTCCCAAATTCTGTTCTCAGCTAGGCATATAGACATAGGTTGAATGAATTATGGCTGTGTCTCATTTTGAATTCAGCTTTTAGCAAATAACTGAAAAATATCTTACTGTTAACCTTCAGGCATTCAAGCCCTTGACTAGTTGGCATCTTGTTATTAGGGGGACTTTCATGTGCCATGATACCCTGTGCAGAATTGAAGGTGGGAAATTCCCACCATTTTGAGAGACTGAGGAATCACATCACCAAAAAAAAATAATACAGTTAGCAAAGCACTGGCCCACTTGATTCAGGATGTTCACCCAACACCATATTATCATCATTCGACAGATATGGAGTTTTTATAAATCTGCTAAGCTCTAACTAAAATGCCAGTTCAGGCTATTTCATCTAAATCTCAAAGAACCATGTGTTTAAAACTGAAAATTATGGTTTTTTGACTCTGTTTTCTAGCACACTTTGACAGTGAGTCCCCATCATTCTTTCTTCTGATGCAATTAGGCTGTTTTACAGTCAATGAATGATATCTGAAGCTACCATACAGAACCAAAATCTTCCTGGATATGAATAGCCAATTATAAAATGCAGCTCAGGGTTGAATAAATTCTTTGCTGACCCCATAGGTGATAAAGTGATGGCCAGAGGTGTGGGTTTCATTATCCGTATCATTATCGCAGCTCATATGACTCCCATGTTAATGCCAGCAATTAGTTTGCTCAGGTTTTCTATGAGAAATTTTCTGTATGAACCTAGCAAACTACATCCTGATCACTTTGTTCCAGCTTTCTAATATAGAGGCATAAACACTGTGAATGACCATATATCTATTGATTATGAGCTTGGACAGACTTAACACCCACACAATAATAAGACATGTCCAAATGAGCATTAGGATCCAAGACAGATCAAGCATGCAGCAATTGTACCTATCAGCCTCATTAGCTAACCCTGACCATCCTTCATGCTTCACAGAAGTGCTTTCTGCATTTTAAAATATCGTTAATGGGAAAAAAACGTGTTTGGGATCTCAAATTATTGCTTCTGTGCAGTGTTTTTCTAATGTATGTCTATGAACACTAAAATTAGCTGTTCATGTTTCGTTTGGGTTGCCTTTCTGCACCATCAGATCAACTCCTACATAGCACAACTGTGTACCAAGTATATCTTATATAAAATGGAAGTGCAAACAAGAAATGAGTAGAGAGAGCTATTTTTAGAAGTAGCAGGTTAGACTACTTTGATTATAACTTTCAGTTGTTTTCCTCCTAAAGCAGGGGATTCCTTCCATTTATTCATGTTCCCATGAACTTCCTCTAGTCCTTGTGCTTTGATAACTGAGGAGTCATTAGAAGCAGAGTTACACTACATAGTTCACAAGCCCATCTGGTAGAGCAAATGGATAATGACTCCTTACAACTGATAAGAGATAGCAATCACATTTCTGAAATTCCTGTGTTTTCACACTTAGCTTTTCATGACATTGACACAAAAAAATAACCTTATCAACTCTCTTTGCAAAAAGGAAATTATACAAAACATTGGTGTGGGGTATGTGTATTCAAATATTTTCCTTTTTGTTTTAGAAAGTATTAATTAGAAGGAAAAATCCTGCCCTATGGTGATCAGGATACCATGCCCTTGGATGTACAAAAGAAGCATGCAGAGACAAGATTTCACTTTACTGTTATTATTTTTTATATATATATATATGAAATATATATATGTATACCTCTGTGTGTGTGTGTGTGCATATCTATCTATCTTTCTATATCTCCCCAGGAACCTTTCTACTAGAGCAAGAATTTGAGCACGTATGTGCTTTCCAAATCTCAGGCCACTGTTGTAGTTGCCAGGCTACAGATCATTGGAGCCCTTAACTTTCTCTGTACCCATTTCAGCTCCTGTAAAACAATATACTGTAATGACATGAAAGCAGATATTTTTCAACAAAATTTCAGCTACCTTTAGCAGAATAGCTTCTGTATCTTTCTAGATATTGCCAAAGTATAAGAGAACCTAAATGCAATAGAAAGTGCTTTTTTGACATTATAAGACCATAAATAGATCAGTGCAGCATGAAAAATGATGCCCTAAACCAGAAGTCAGACTATTATTTTAGGTATTATACATGGAAGTCTCCCTTCTGGTCTATCTCCATTTGTAAGAATGAATTACTTCAATGCCTGCTTTCAGCCTGTGATCCTGCCTTTATGCCGATTTGAAACAGTATAATTTGGCAAGCCCTTTAAACTGAGATCCTAACTGGCTGTGCTTTACGAGTGGTCCTTCAAGAATCAATTCCAAAAGGAAGAGGAGAGAGGAGCCTGCCAGTGGAATAGAGTTATGGCTAAATCTGGGATACTCTCTGATATAAGTTACTGAAAAATGAAAACAATCTCACAGAATATCATCGTGCACGGTAAATGAGCCATGAGAGATTTGGTGTTACGAATGAAAGGTAATACACCACTGTAATAACTCCAACAGCTTAAGGACAGCCTGTGAACTGAAAGTACATAACAGCTTTAGTAAACACAAAGTTTGAATGTCAGGAAAGGTCTTACCTCCAGTCCTTTAAAACAAAAGGTGTATTTCATCTTTTCTTAAAAGTTTGATCTCCAACAGCAGACTTCAACTTTCAATACAGGACTGCCGCTGATGCTGCAAATCAAAAAGCGTGATTACTTTACATAAACGAAGAATCATAGAATTGCAGAATCATAGAATCGTTCAGGTTGGAAAAGACCCTTGGGATCATCGAGTCCAACCATCAACACTACTCTACAAATTTCTCCCCTACACCATATCCCCCAACACCACATCTAAACAAGTCTTAAACTCATCCAAGGATGGTGACTCAACCACCTCCCTGGGGAGCCTATTCCAGTGTCTGACCACTCCTTCTGTGAAGAATTTCTTCCTAATGTCCAGTCTAAACCTACCCTGTTGCAGCTTGAATCCGTTCCCTCTTGTTCTATTGCTAATTGCTTGTGAGAAGAGACCAGCACTAACCTCTTTACAACGTCCTTTCAAGTAGTTGTAGGGAGTGATGAGGTCACCCCCTAGTCTCCTCTTCCTCAAACTAAACAGTCCCTCAATCATTCTTCGTACAATTTATTCTCCCAGCCCTTCACCAGGTTTGTTGCCCACCTCTGCACCTGCTCCAGCACCTTGATATCTCTCTTGTATTGAGGTGGCCCAAACTGGACACAATAGGAATTGCCTAGGTTGGAAGGGACCTTTCAGATCAACTGGTCCAATCATCAAAAGAAACCAAAACCCATAGAAATCAAAACCACCAGATTTTTCTCTTTCATTGCTGCTTGATATCTTGGATTACCAAAAACATCAGGATGCCTTCTCCTAGAAAAAGACTTATTGTTGACTAGTTATCTTTACTTTTTGCCTACCACATGTATACAATAGCAGAGCTTAAAGGATCACTGAAAGTGAAATAATAGCATAACCCCCTCTACTGTGTTATTTCTCCAATGACTAAAACAAGCACTGACACTTAATTCTGAGGTCCATTTATTTATTTTGTGAATAAAATGCTGAAGGCAAGCCTCACTTTCTTCCACAGACAGATACTGCATAAGGCCTTTTTCCTCTCCTTTTCCTTTCCCACTAATAAGTAGAAGCCACCCTGGCCAAAATCACTATGTTTTGAACAAGTGGGATTGTAATGCATTCCCTGTATGCAAGAATAAACAGCTTCAGAAATGCTTAACAGAGGGCTGTTTTAGTAAACACCCATGTTAGGTCTCTCCTTACTGTTGGTGGAAGGCTTTAGGGTATATGGCACATAGGCCAGGTTTGGATGGTGGGCAGAAGGCCCTGCAGAGCAGGCAGCAAGGTGTGTGTTCGAGAGCAGCGCTCGCAGGGGAGGCAGGATGAGTCCGGGCCCGAGTGCTGCAGTGGCCCAGCGCATGGACACGGGCAAGTGCTTTGGCAAGGGCTGGGAAGGTGACAGCAGTCTTCAAGGGTGTTGAACATCAGTGTTTGCGTGGTGCTTCAAACAAAGGCTCAGGGATGCAGCACTGCCCCAAAGTGGAAATACCAGAAGTTGCTGAAGTAATTTCAAATTTACTTCGGAAGTAGAGAAGGATAAAGGAGGACTATGCACCATCTGAAAATGAGGACATGCACTGCCAACGTTACCCCAAAAAAAGTTACATTTACCAAATTACTTGCAAAAAATAACTGCAAGTTACTTGCTGGACAGTCAGGTGGTGTTCCCAGCCTGCTCCCCCTTCTCCAAGCACTGAAAAAAGTAGAAACAAAACATCTTCTAAAGCTCTTTTATAAATTAGGAGCTTTCAGATAGCTTAGAAGGGCTTGTTTGCAGGATCTCATCTCTCATAAAAGGCTTGTTGCTGCTCTAGGGAGGAGTAAAATAGCTACTGATGACATTCAAATCATGATCTGTCTTCTCAGCCATTAATTTTAAATATGATTCATACTCCATTATGCTCGGGAAACCAAAGAAATTATCCTTTATTGTGTCTAGCCATTTTTCATCACTATGTACTCATAATGACCAATTTTACTCTTCCCTTCTGATATGTGCCTGAAAATGTGCAGAAATTAACCCCGATGTTTACATTTGCTTTTAATTCAGCTTCACAAGGATTTCCCAGTATAAATATATATTTATATAATAGAACAGAAATGTTAGCATCCAACATATATAAACAACATTAGCTTTTAAATTGCTTAAATATTAGTGTTTGTAAATTAAAAACAAGTCCAGGTCAAACTTCAGGGAATAAACACTACTAAACTTTGTTCTACTTAAATACAAATTCAAATAATAAAAATATAAATTTTAATGACTGAGCCTGTGTTAGGGCATTTTAATAACCATGGAAGTCCAAAAATGGATGGGTTTGTAATATTCATCCTCATTTGCAATATCAATGCATTTTTAGTTTGGTTTTTCTTTTTTTTAAAAAAAAACTAGATCATAGAAAATGGTCCTGGCTTAAGTTTTCAAAAATCCAGATGGAATTCTTTGTTTCGGTTATGTCACTTTAGACAAATCATTTACTTTCTCTGTGACTCAAAATCTCACCTGTAAAATGGAGATTTTCATTATGTATTTCCAAACAAAACAGACACACTGCGTAAAGCTGAGACACCACTTCCTTCACCTTTAAGAGACAGGGTGCATCCTCCTACCTTCAGAGATGGTGGCAGCTCTGAAATCCAAGTAGAGGTTAAGCTCTTCCTTGGAAGCCTAAATGAGAGGTGACATTACTTTGCTGTAGTTCTCATTAAGCTTTATTCATGGGATGCACAGCAGTGGAAGACTATTTGTAACGTGTCCAGGACCTGCCTCCCTCCCTGCCCAGTCCCATAATCACTGAGGAATCACTGAGAGCAGTGGTGCTGCCTGTACCAGGAGGTGCCATGTGGCGTATGGCAGGGCAGCACAATGTACCTCTAAATCACTAGGGTATTACTTAAAGAAATAATGAGGTAAGATCACTGAGCTAAGTCTCACAACATACAGTTCAGTTTGATAAATATCTGATGGATTAGGAGAGAGAAACAAATAATATGTATTATCACTAGCTGTGTGAGCCAATGCAGGCAGGACACAGGAACAACCACAAAACCATGGATTAAGGGCAAAGAACAAATTTAATCTCAATACCTGATGGATCAGGGAACCTCTGAAGCAGCACCCGGGCAGAGGCAGGCAAGCAGGGGATGCAGACACCGTGGAGTCTGCATGAGAGTCCTTGTTAGCAAGGGAGTGAGGGAGCGAGAGAGCTCCCACTTGCTGTTTGGGCCTGTATTTCAAGGATTCTGGCAGGCAGAGTTTTCTGCTGTGCTTTGATCTCTTCAACAGCAGGGCAAGAATCTCAAGCGTGCTTGATAGCATGCCCCTGAGTCCATCTCAGGACTATGTTTATCTAAGTGCAGATGTTCTACTTGTTGAGGACACAAAACTAAGCAACAATTAGTGTGATAGATGCATTTTCCAGCACCCCACATGCAAGTCACTTGAGCGTATTTACAGTCCTCCTTGCCACTCTTCGTTACTTTCCCACACTAGCTACTTCTTAAATAGTAGCTGAATAAAAACAGTAAGCAGAGCATGACATGTAGCATCCTCAAAGACAATGTAATTTTGATTCCTGTCTGTCCAGTGTAAGACTCCATGGGTATCAAAGGTTAAATCAATTGTTGCTGGGTCTATTAAAAAAAAAACAAACAAACTTCATTGCTCTTAAAATAATGTTGATGAGTGATGGGCATAACAAGGCTTATAAACGTCTGGGGTTTTTTCCAGAGTAAGGACAATAAGGAATTACCTCTACCAGTTAGGGACAGCAAAAGATATTATTCAGCTTGTACAGCTTGTCACACATGAAGCGCATCCCACACTTCCCATGAGTACAAGCTTCAGAGAGCACATTTCCAGCTTAATCACTAAGATTAAATTTTAAATTGAGTTATTGATGGATTGCAAATAAATATGAGATTTGAAGTGGGGAAGCTAGCCCTCTTTTTAAAACCTTAGAAGTGCTACAAGAAAAGATGGATGATGTATAGATATACTGGGTATTGGTGTCAAGGTGACAACAGGGGGACTGCAGGGGTGGCCTCTGTGAAGAGTCCATGGTCTGCCCTGTCCTGGACACAGCCAGATCTTCAATGGACCCACGGCAGGATACAGCTGAGCCCATCAGCCAAACTGTTAGCACCTCTAGGAAAACACAATTAGGGAAGGGAGAAAATACTGGACAAAGAGAAGAAGGAACAAAAATAGTGTGAGAAACAAACCTGTGAACACCGAAGTGAGAGAAGGAGGAGAAGGAGGTGCTCCAGGTGCTGGAGCTGTCTGTGGAGAGGACTGGTTTGGAGCAGATATCCACACTGTTCCCATGGAGGACCCTGTGGTGGAACATGTGGATGTGGCCTGAAGGAGCTGTGGCCTACAGAGAGCCCATGCTGGAGCAGGTTTATCCTGAAGAACTGCAGCCTGTGGGAAGGACCCATGCTGGAACAAGGGAAAAGTCTGAGGAGGAAGAAGCAGCAGACAGGAGCTGTTATGGAGTGACCACAGCTCCCATTCCCCATCCCCCCTCCACCACTCATCAGGAAGAGATAGAGCAGTGCAGAGCAAAGGATTGAAGTTCAGCCTGAGAAGGAGGAGTGAGATGAGGGAAGGTATTTTTGTTGTCATTATATCTGACCATCCAACTCCAATTTAATTGGCAAAAAAAGAAACTTATTTTCACCAAATTGAGTCTGTTTTGCCTGTGACTAATTGGTGAGTGATCTCCCATTCCTTATCTTGACCCACAAGCTTTTCCATCCCATCTTCTCCCCCTGTCCTGTTGAGGAGGGGGAGTCAGAGTGGCTGGATGGGTGTCTGGGCCTTAGCTATGATTAACCCACTACAACAGACAACTAAGTTTTAAAATTATCCTGAGTAAAGTCCTGGAATATCTACATAAATTCTGAATGTGAAGAATACACAGAAACGGCATTAATCTGGACTGACATCTGTAGGATCAGGTAAAGAGCTCATGAAAAAAGAAATTCTTAGAATTATTACTGGAAAGGTAATTTAATTAGCTTTCTCGCTATTCAGATTTTTCAAAATGTATTTCACAAAGTTCTTCTTTGGAAATTAAGTGATTCTAAGTCAGTAATTGTTTTGAAGTTTTGGATGCCAAGAAAAAAAGATAAAAAATCAAGACTCGATCTTCTCAAGATGATATTCTCAAGAGAGAAAGATACTGGTGAAACTGTGGAAAAGGCAGGAGTTCTGGCAGTATGACATTTGACATAATTTACAAATTGACACTCTAAGATCAAAATTACTAGATAAAGAAAGATAATTCATGATTCAGTTTAAATTTTGTCATTACTTCAAAATTGGGGGATTCTGTTATTTTATCCTTATACCATTTATTTTTAAAAACCAGAATGCAAACTACCAAAATAACAATTTTGAAGCAAAACTACGTTACAATTTGATTCCAAGAATTTTTCCATACTATTGAGATTTTTCTCCTTGATTTTCCTTCAACGTATGTATTTTTTCCATCATAGATATACTTAAATTCAGTAAGCGTGCTATACTTTCCATTCAAGCTTAGGTAAGCTTAGGTAATTGCAGTTATTATAACAATAACTTTAAGAACAGAAGGCTATGGTATGAGGCTGAAAGTTTGTTAGAAGTTAAAAGTAATGACCAAGGAACTAATTTAGGACAGTCTGCAAATACAAAAGTCAACATACTAATAGCTACAACTGCATTAAGAGCTGTATGAAGCAACTGGAAATAAGGAGAAGGATAAAAGAAAATGAGACAAGCAGCTAGCATAACTCTGGGAAAGGGGAAAGAGGAAGAGAGATGCTTCTGGAACAGACAATCCAATGGAAAAGCCAGAGTTTTGTTCCCACTATATTCAACTTCCTCTGCTTTTTTGTAAATTACGCTCAATTATATCAGAAGATAACTGATCCATATTGCATTTTCCTAGTGGAAATAAAAAGGCACCAAATATTGGCTACCTGACAAAGTAAAAGAAAGGAAAAATCATATCATTTTCTACAGCCATTGTTCTTATGGGTAATAAATTTACATGATGCTAGCCAGTCACAGTAATTGCTTCCAATATCAATCTTTCATTTATCCTTGTCACATTTCTCAGAGTTTTGTTTAAAAAAAAATAAATGTTGCAACATTTTAATGAAAACAATGAAGTTGTTGTTGAATTTATCTTGAATAAATAATTGAAATCTTCACTTAAAATTGTTTCCATTTTGACCTCTGACTTGTCAGAGAATGACTAACAAGCAGACAAGCTATCTGTGCTGCCCAAGTCATTTGTTGGTATGTAAAGGTCCCCTGTCCTTTCCTATTCTGCTATGACATCCAGCTTGCTTAAAGCCAAAAATCTTGACACCACCCACCCACCCCACCCCCTGACATTTTGTGCATTAGGTCAATTAAAACAATACCAGAACAATGAACAATAACCTGTAGAAAACAGTAAAGATAATTTAATTGCTGAGTAGAATTTAGGGGCTGGAAAGCAGAGGTAGAGACAAATTGGAAAGCAAGCTACCAACGTATCGTATATCCACTTTCTCTCTGCCTTTTTTTATCTTGTCTCAAATGGGTGGTAAAATGAAAAGAAACACTGAAGCAACACAACATGAACCAATCTATCGAACTTAATGTCCAAAAGATGGTTCAGCATGCCTGCACAAGAACACAATGAAGGGAAAAAAAGTTTATCTAATTATAGAACCTATGAAAATTAAGTTATTTATTTTGCAGATATTTGCTGTGATTCTTTGCAAAGCTTTAAATATTTAATCTAAGAAAATAATTTTTACTGGAAAATGACTGGTGATAAGAAATGAAAATTAATTGTATAGAGATAAATGTATAATATCATTTGATGCAGTTCGGCTACTGAAATTGCCTTAGTATTGTTAGCAGTTACAAAAAACTTTTCTCAAGGGATCAACATCTATTCCCAGAATTATTTTGAGTAATACGCACCATTAAGAATGACACTGAAATTTATCTGTGAAGCAGTTCAGGAAAAGATATTCAGATATCCATTTGTTAAGTGTTAGCTAGGATCTTGGCAGGTTAGAAGGCCACATGCTGCAAAAATTTCACTGTACATAAACTGACATAAACAGGGCTCTAATTCCCAGAAAATGTAACCAGAGAACCAAATTCTGTACTGGTTTCCATTCAGTAGGATGGAGAAACACAGGATAGAAAATGTATATGTAATACACCAAATATATCTATTACAAGTTTCTTGTCTTTAGTTCTTTCCTTTTATACTGCCTTTCAATAATGACCACTTTTGAAACAACGTTTAGTTCATGAAGAATACAACTCTGTAACAGTGACGCCACTAATTTCAAATGGATTTGAATCAAACTAGTGAGATAACCGTATTTCAACCTTGAACTGGCCCTGCTCCTGTCCATGGTATACTCTTCTTTGGATTAACCCTGTCTCCTTTTGTATTTGATTCATGAAAGTTCATCCATGTCAACAAGGCAAATGCAAAAGTTTAGTTCTTTTGCTTTACATGTCTTACTACAAGAAAAAAAAAAATAAAAATAAAGAAGATGTTAAATTCTCTTGACCTATTCTCTTTCTCTTGTTGTTATTACCATGTAATGGAACTGCTAAAAAAGCCATCTTTTTTATTTGTCAGTGAAAACTTGATAAAATTCTCAAAACTTCCTCAAAACTTGATAAAATCTTGAGCAAAACCCATGGGTAGTATGGGAAAAAAATTCCTATATTTTTGTTCAGGAAAAAAATGTTGCGTTCAATGTTATTTGTAGTTTTTCCTATCCCCTAAAAAAAGGGCTTAAGCTGGTTTTCTAGGCTATTCCCTCACTTTGACATAGATCATAGAAGGGTCTTAGCATAATAGAAATTAAGATACAGCTGTTTGTTTTTGATGAGTCTCCTACACACGCTAAGAAAGAGCAGTCATTCTCTCTATATATATTTGGTTTATATACCCTAGCATTTTCTGACCAGACTTCTCAGTCATAAAGGAGATGTTGGTTAAACAAAATTTTACTACTCATAAATACATATTTCAACTTGTACAAGGGAGCCATTAAAAGTTTTGCTACACAACAGCATCCACAGAACTAAGAAAATTTCTGATTTTAGTATTAAGAGATATTTCTATTATTTTGAGCACAGTGTAGTGAATATCATAGTTCTGAGAGTGCCCATTGTGCCATGTGGCTGGCACATTTGGTGTGCTCCATGCTACAGATCCTATATAACAATTATCAATCACATGTCTCATGTAAGTCTGTTACCTTCTACTGGAAATAGCTAGCATATTCTGATCTTTTTAAACAGTGATATAAGTCTTACTTCTCCATGCATCTTATGCATATAAACTCCTGTGAATCAGAATGAGGATATCACACAGATAGGCATATGCATACATATATCTACACATATACATGTAATCTCTATAAAAGCAATAGTGTAGATGCCTTTTATTCAGCTTTAAGCAGAAATTCAGTAATTTAGTTGCAGATATACTGTGTATTGCTCTTGGCAGTGCTAAAAATAACTCATTTGGATTAAACATTTTCAAGTAGAACATTTTATAACTTAAATAATATTATTTTTATTCAAGATCCCATTTGGTTTAATGCAATTTATCTGAGAGCATGTACTAATTTCTGTTCTCAGCATAGCCTTGGGAGGATAAAAATGTTGAATACAATTCTTCAAGGGTTTTAAGATATCGTCTTGCCTTATTTAGAGTAGATTATCACTACCCAGTGCAGCTTATGTACTGATAGCATTCATGATTATATGTATAAGAAAAATACTGAAAGTATCATATAACAGACTTGGCTATATTCTATTTAAGTAGCTATTGAATCGTAACCAGCATCATAAAATATTGGAACCTTCTTTTCTTGTAAGTTGGAGCCTTTTGGTCAAATAAACTGATTTTCTTACATCTATAAAATTTATTGCAGTAAGTTGTTAAATTGAAAAGCTCTGCTAATTGAAAGTGGAAAATATAAAACAGTCCAAAAGTATGAATGAGGAGTAAATTCCAGATAAAAGGACTGGCAAGAAAGGAGCTCATATGGATAGTATGATGTTTACAAAATGAGTCTCAATATAATAAGTAATTTTGCCTTCATTTTCCCTTTTAATTGCCTTCATGTGAAAATAGTGTCTGGATACTCACTGTTAGAAATGAAAGCCAAATATAGTCTGCAGAAATTATTTTTGCAAAATTAAAACAAATCTTGCTGAAAAACTGTCTCAAATTTTCACCTTCTGTTTAACCTTCCCTTTAACATTTATAGCTCTCTAGTGAAGCTTAACAACAGAAAGAGTATCAGTAATTCTCTCTGCCAGTTTGTCAAAATCTTGGGCTTCCTCTATAGAACAAAAATACTAGACTTTTTTTACAGTTTATAAATACATTAGACTGACTCTGCATCTTTTATGAGTTATGTGTTTGCTTCTGACTGGTAAACAGCTAAAACAAACTGACTTTTAATTGTAGCCTTGAACCTTAGAAATGAAAAGTATAAAAACAGGTGAAACCATCATCTGTTACAGAAAGCTGAGGGCAGTTCTAAAGTTCAAGAAGCTTTTCAAAAAGGTAAAATGAATGTAATCTTTATGAGAAATGTCAATTTTATTCTGGGTAACTGCAGTCAAAACATGAGGGTTTTAGCTGGTACAGTTAAGAACCATATGTTCAGAAAACTAAAAGAAGAAAATAATAATATGGGGAAAGGTTAACATCTTGACATTAAATTATGGGCTTTAATAAAAATTATGATATGCTTTTATATGATCAGGTATAAGTGACTACTATGGCAGGTAATAAAACAAAAATGAAAAGACTCTGTCAGTCTCCAGTTGCAGTGGAGCTCTGCATGAAACCTAAATGTGTGGGTCTTTGAACTGAGCTAAATCTCTGTGTGAAATAAACCATTTTTTCTTTCAAAGCCTCCATGCTCGAGATAAAAGTATCGTATTCAGATTGGTTTGTTGTGTTCAATAGCATAGAAAACTTTAGTCCAAGTTTCAGAGACTAGCCCCCACCTTTATTACCACTTCTGCAGGTTTTTTTAATTGCATATTTTCATTAGTTAAATTATTAAATGCATGTATGAACCATATAAATCAATCTTTTATGAGCTGTAGTTTACATTACTACTACTTTAGAGAAATATTATTCTAGAAAAAGCACTGCATTAGTGTAGTAATTAACAGCAATTTTACACATTTTTTTGTGTGAAGTCTTTAAAACAAATAACAATCACTAACTGTAAATAAGGTAAATATTTCAATGAGTGTCTAAGCAGCTAAACCTGCTCAGAACAGTCTAATTGTTTGTTGTTTTTTTTCCCCAAAAGTGACTAAATAGATAGACCCAATGGGAGATAAGTACCTAACTTGTTAAAGATCCTTGAAAACCTCAGCTGGTGTTCGTCAGAATCATTAGATATTTAAATTCCTTAGGGAATCTGAATAATTCTTTCTACAGACATCTATACAAGGCTAATTTGATGTATAAGAAAAGTCCCAGTGCAGTTTCTAAGCATGTGTGACAAAATCTATGCCTTTCAAATCTCCCGTATTATTAAAATGCTTTCTCAGCTTTATTATTGCTGCAAAATTCTTATGAAGAAGCTTGTACTAGTAAAGATCACTTCCATACTGTCAGGAAAATACCTATACTGGTATCAGTCATATTCATAATGATACAACTCTACGCACAAATGTGGTACCAGTAACCTAGTAGTTTAAAAAAACACGTAACAATCTTATGTACAAAACCTTTCTTTTTTTGTACTTTAAAACTGTTCCTACTTCATCATGAAGCAGCATTAATTCCACCTGAGACTAACTAACTGTAATTTTAGGCTCACACGAGTCAGAAGTTCGGCTCTGAGATAAACTTTTCTTAAACTGATGCATAATTTACATACTTTGGGATTTACTTGCTCAGAAAAAGGTTTATATGAAGTCAGTACTACACACAGAACCTTCAAATTTTTTTAAAGTAATTCTGTTACTATTGGGTGTGGCTATCAACGGCTGCAGGCTGTTCAGAAGGGACAAGTGTGGAAGGAAGGATGGAGGGGTTCCCCTCTACATCAGTAAATGGATAGAGTGTGAAGAGCTGTCTCTGAAGAATAGCCATGAGGAGGTTGAAAGCTTATGGCTAAGAATCAGAGACCAAGGCAACAAAGGAATCTTGTAGTTGGTGTTTAATACAGGCCACCCAATCAAGGGGAGCCTATTGATGAAGACTTCTTACTCTAGGTACAGGAAACATCACACTCACAGGCTCTTGTCCTGCTAAGGGCTTTCTACCACCCTGACATCTGCTGGAAATATGGCACAGAAAGCTGTAGGCAATCCAGGAGACTCCTGGAGTGTATCAAGGATAACTTCTTAAGCCAGATAATTGACAACCCTACCAGAGGGGATGTTTTACTGGACCTGTTGGTCACCAACACAAGTGAGCTAAACAGTGATGTCAAGATTGGAGGCAGCCTGGGCTGCAGTGATCATGCACTGGTGGAGTTCAGAGTCTTGAGGGATAAGGGTCAGGCTAAGAGTAAAGTCAGGACCCTAAATTTTAGGAAAGCAATATTCCAGCTCTTCAAGGAGATAGTCAATAGGACCCCTTGGGAAACAGCCCTCAGAGATAAGGGAGCAGAACAGAGCTGCCAGATCTTTAAGGATGCTTTCCTTAGACTGCAAGAGGTCTTAATCCCTGGGTGTAAGAAATCAGGAAAGGAAGGCAGGAGGTCGACATGGTTGATTTGAGACCTTCTGGTCAAACTAAAGGGCAAGTAGGAGAAGTACAGGCGGTAGAAGCAGGGACAGGTATCCTGGGAAGAGTATAGGGACACTGCCTGCTTGTGTAGGGATGGGCTGAGGAAGGCCAAGGAGCAGCTGAAGCTGAACTTGGCAAGGGATGCTTCTACAAGTATGTCAACCAGAAAAGTAAGGTCAAAGGAAACATAGTTCCCCGATGAACATAACTGGCAAACCGGTAACAACAGACAAGGGAGAGGCTGAGGTACTCAACAACAGATAGGAACAGCATCATGTTCACAAGCCCTGGGGGACTTCAACACCCTGATCTCTTTTGGAGGGCCTAAGCAGTCCAGGAAGTTCCTGTAATTCATTGATGATAACTTACTTCTCCAAGTGATAGAAGAGCCGATGAGGAGAGGTGCCATGCTGGATCTTGCTCTGACCAACAAGGAGGGGCTGGTGAGTAATGTCAATTCCTTAGGGAATCTGAATAATTCTTTCTACAGACATCTATACAAGGCTAATTTGATGTATAAGAAAAGTTCCAGTGCAGCGGGGTTGGACTAGATGACCTTTAAGGGTCCCTTCTAATGCAAACCATTCTATGATTCTATTGCACGCATGTGACAGGATATTCCACAATTACAGATGATAAAAACAAAATAGTATTCTGATTAAGAGGAATATGTTATTTTTATAAACATTTCTAAAGTATTCACAAAAAATATTAAATAAATATTTTCCCCTGGCAGAGAGGTAAATTTTTCTTGTTATTGTTACAAAATATAATGAAACTATAAAATGGAAAACTGTCGATTAAAAAAAGTATTTCTCAGTGTACATTCCACTGAGCAGATTTCCTATTTATATTACTGAAGTCATAGTCAAGATTCTTGCTTTTTAATAAACACTTAGAAAACTAGAATTCATACATATTATTTTTTCCTGTGTATCGTATATATAAAATACACCTTATATAAAAATATATATATACTTTTCATTCCAGATCAGTGAACCAAATTCTGTTTTGTACCTTTCTTAGATCCTGATATCATGAAGACTTTCACACAGAGGAAAAAAATTGGAGCTATTTGACTTTACAGGTATATTTGTGACCTCTTGAATCAGGTTTACCAATTCATTCCTAACTGCCAGTTATTACTTTATCAAATGCAGTTAGTATACTTGAAGTGTTGACAATGGTATTATTACAATAAAAACTATGCAGTAGCCATAAATACTTTATAGTACCATGTCACAACTATAATAGGAACTAATTATGAACTTGCAAAATATTTTCCAAAAGGACTAGTGTCTGTAAGTTTTCAATATTTTGCTTAAATAGTACTAGTGTTGGCGTCTATGAAAATTACTAGTAAACCCTGTTCTTTCCAGCATTGTCTGGCATTTTACAATTGGACTTTACTTGCTTAAGGTTTGAAAGTACTAACTTTTTCCCAGCTACAAAAATTGAAGCTAAGGTTTAAAGGGCAAAAATCTACGAAAGGTTAAGAGGAAAGTAAAGCTAGAAGTCAGCTGAATCTTTTTTTCCCAGATATATCCAGACATAGAAGGAGCTGTGTGAAACACCTCCAACCAAAATTTATCTTTATGTCTATTTCCAAGTATCAAGTAATGCATTCTGTTCTTACCTGCAATGCTCTGAAAATACAAAAAATTAAGCATTGGAGGTGATGACAAGTACCTCTGTGAATAAGTTGCTCTCAGAGTGTTCTGCCAAGATCCAAAAATGGCCAGATTGTGAAAGCTGCGGGCTGTCTGCTTTGTAGGTGACAGTTATCCTGAAGAGAACAAAGTCAAACACTGCAGTACATGTAGGCCAGAGGTATGACATTGCTGAAGATATTGTATGCATTTTGTGACTCTGACAATTGAAGTGATAGCAGACTGGAGAACAGAAATTACAGATCTATATGCAAATCTATATGCAGAGGTCTTGAAGAAAATTTCTGGCAGTATTCACTTACACTTAATAAGGTGATAATTCAACTTATTGTAGTGGTCTCCATTTTACAAATATCTAATAATTTTGTGTCTGTACATTTTTTCTTTCCACCTATATGATACGTTAATGTGGATTATTTGTTAGTACATTTTTGTTCAGTAAAACAAAAATAATTTCAGTTTAGCAGGTAGGAAAAATGCCCCCCCTCCTCCACCCCCATACATATTAAATCTCTTTATAAACTGTTAGATAATAAATAATAAATAATTTTAATGACAGAAGGTATTGCCATCCAAAAAATCTTTCGAGAAATAGCTTTTTGTACTAGGACAACATAATCAAAATAATGCAAGTCCTTTATGATCATGCTGATTATACAGAGGTGCTCATCAGAATCCAAAAATTAGCAGAGGAAGCTAAAGAGTAAAGGAAGCCTTTCTTTTTTCTTTCTTTTTTTTTTTTCCTGCTATTATTTGCATTATTTGTTGTCTGAATCAAGAGGAAGACAATGGTAACTAGACATTTTGCTGGCAAAACCCATTTGAATGACCTTCATTTTTCTGATGGCATTAATTAGCAACAGAAATAGATTATTTTGTTAAAAAAATCAAAATAAATGTGTGCCTATTAATATTCCAAGAGTATTGTTAGAAACATCAAGTCTTTTTACTTATCTGGAAAATGATAGGTGCCATAATGGTGACATCAGGCATAAGATGACTGTTAATAACAAACATCCTTCACAAACTTGTAATATTTTTGGCCACAGAAGCATGACCAGCAATGACACAATAATAGCAATTTCCAACACCTCATCATCTTCTTTAGAAATATTTCTGGAACACTGCAGCATGAGGAACTTTTCCAGAATTCATTGTTCTTATCAGGATGGTCCTTAAAACAAATTGGAAAGAATGTACTCTGTCTTCTGGAAGTCTAAGGAGTGCTGACAAACTGAACACATCCGATGTGAAACGTGAACACAGTTAGATGGCAACTTTCACAACAGCTTCAACCTAAAAAGAAAATAACAGGGAAACATACTGAATAGTAAGGAAAACCCCTTCATCATCACCAGGAGGATCAAAAGTCTAGTTAATCCAAGCCCAGAATACCCAGTGACATGTGGTGGATAATTTTGAGGGAGCACAAGGTAAAGATGGACATATTGAAGGCACTGGATACATTTCTGTTTTCGACAGGATAAAAAGATGGAAAAAAAGAGATCACTCCACTATGGATTACATTTTTACTTCTGAATGTTGATGTCCCCTCACATTGTGAACAAGAACAGAGATTAAAAACACCACCTCTAACATTACAAATAATGGGTGATAGTTTGTTAATTACTGAACAGTGTAAATGAATGAATGTAATAAGAATTGCAGACTAAAATGGTTTATTTTGCAGTCTGAAATTGTCAACAGGATTTTGGAGGCTCTTTGCTCAAGTAATCAATAACAAACCAAATGTTACCATGACAACTATCTTATTATAGATGCAGTACTTTGTATAACCTTTGGGTTAAATGAACTTTTTAAAAACACACTTGGTTCAGAAGTCTCTTCATTACTTTGTCTTCTCTGAAAAAAGCTTTAAAACAAGAAGTAAAAATGTCAATTCTATTAATTTTTTTATGCAGCTAAGGCAGCCAACTTGCTAGGGTATATGTCTACAAATCCAAATTCTAATGCTTGCCTGATTTTCTGAGTTGAAGAGTCAGAATTGAGCAGGACATGGCAGTAGTCTCACAGCACTTTTCTAGGCCACTGGCTGTAAAAACTAACAGTGTTCAAAAACTAGTGAAGCTAGCTAGCTACTCCAACTTGTTACAGAACCTAAGCTCAGGTTGGTCCTTTAGTACACTCTGATTTTGTACTATCACTGCATCTCCCATGGCATGAGTAAGTCTGGAGACCATTTTGGCCCTTTTGAAGGTGAACCCATCTCATCTTCAATATGAATGGTTCCTTAGTGTCAACACACTCTACCACCACCATCCTTGTCACTAGAGTTGCAGCCAGGAAAATATCTTTAATTGAGTCATCTCCGTGTCTCAGCCTAGATATTATTTTCCTGGTTTACATTTTCAGCTACATCACTCCCTCCAAGCTGACTCTCTATAAGCTACAGGTGGAGGCCAGACAGAATACCTATGGCATCTCAATTGGGTATCTAAGATTCAACAATTAAATCTCATGGCTAGTTTTGAAGAAATGACCAAGTATCATTTTGACCAGTATCACTTCATTGTTCCTACTTCAGCATCATTAATTTACTGTTTCATGCCTTCCAGAAGAGTTTCCTGACTTACCTTTTTTTCTATATCACAACCGTGCTGTGGATGTCACCTGCTGTAGCAGCATGAGACTATGAGCGTATGTGCCACCTGCTTGGTTCAGGTATCAGCTTCTAGTAAAATAGGGTAAGTTTCTCAGGAAGGGATCATTCCAGTGTCATGTCTGCATGCAAACTTAACGGCAGATGGACTTTGGTGCATGATGAACAACTTTCAATACTTCATATATAAACTATAAGAGAAAAGCACAACTTCAAAAGATAATGGGATGGCTAATATGCAAGTTTAAAGCCATTCGTGAAGAATCAGTGGATGCTTGATATTAGAGTTCTAACTGCATCCCATCTAAACCAGCAGGAGAACTGTAATTGGCATCTAAATGAAAGAGAAACAGTTCTGAGAATTATGGAAGTGAAAGAAAGCAAAATTATAGTATTAAAAATTTTATTTTAATAAGAATGTGCAAAGTTCTGAAAACAGAATTGGGCTTTTGGCAGTGGAGTCAGTTTAATTTTGATCTATAGTGCAGAATGCGTTTGTTAATAAAGGTTAGATACAATATTTTTGTAGTAAGTATCCTTTCACATAGTGTGATATAGATCCTAATGAGTTTACAACCCTGTAGCTGGTCCATCTTACAAACTGATGAGATTTTCTTAGCCTAGACATGAGTGCAATAAGTTCTAGCTTTCTTTTCTTCCTCCTGCCCTCTTCATTTCTTCCCTCTCCTGTTAACAGCTTAAGAGCAAAACCTAAAGGATAAAAACATCCCAAGTTCTTAGATGACATTAAAGAACACAGCTTACCAATTCATAGCCTTTTCTCTAAAACAATTTAGCACTATTATTTCTCAGGTTACATCTATGATTGATATACATTATATAAGAACATTTTGTGCAGATATCAGTATAAAGTTTATAGCGCTAATAATGGAAAAATCTGATTCAGTACTTTGTGTGAGTCTGAGAGACATGAAGAATAGCATTATATTCTTTGAGCGATACAATTTAATCACTTCCACTGTTCTGTCATCAATTGTCCATTGATAGTTCAAAATCACAGAGCCTACATTTAAAAGGTGTTGTACTGTATGTGTTGTACAGCAGCTATTTGACATTATTTAAAAAGGGAAACATCTCTGCAAACACATATAAGGCATCATGACATAAGCTTCCAGAGGCAATTGCTTTAGGTTGAAACCTGACACAAGGAAATAAACTAATCCATAGTAAAACAAATTTAATGGGCGTTTCATTCAGGATAAATATGATCTTATATCTTAAGATGAGAGCTAAAATTACTGTAACTAAATTAAATACAGCTCTTGACAGAATATACCAAGCGAGAACACAGATGCTTTGTGATGACCTCTTTTGCCAAAGCAGATTCAGGAGAGAATAAGCACTACCCATGGTGGGCCAATTGCTGATGTTGTAAATGAAGACTAAGTACAAAACAGTCATAATCTGCCATAGTCAAGCTTGTAATTCGTGTTCAAAACTGACTGGCATCATCAGAAGGACACACTCACAAATTAAGTGCTTTAAAAGAAAAAATAAATGGGTAGAAAAGAATTAAAATCATGACATGGGAATGGCTTTTAAAGCTACTGATAATTATTCAAATGTCTGTTGAGGCAGATACAAAAATAAAACTTGGCCATATTTTCTGATGCAATTTTGTAATTACAGTTTCTTCGTTTTCACTAGAAGGCTTTTCCTGATACATCAGGAGGTATTGTTTGTGTTTTTAGTTCATAAAATCGCATTAGCAACATACAATCAGCCTGTGATCAAAGTATGTTCTTACTAGGTGCAAATCATGTTTTGTGAAGCAGGGCTGGTTACAAAACATAGATTCCAAGTTTAAATTAGTCCACCTACACATTGGCTATTGCCAGTAACTGTACCAAAACACTTGTGACTATAACTGATTTTGAAATGAAGAGCAAACAGTGTGTGGGTTCTCTAATTAACAGACTGATTTGGTATTGAATTGCAATATTTACAGTGCAACTCATTGGGCAACTCTAAGTTGCAGAAAGTTCTTAAGAAAATAATTCTCGTGTTTTTAATCAAAAATAGCAGACTATATGGATTTTGTGCATTTATATATAGACAGGCATTACGGTAGTCAAAATTTTATTAGAAACTTTAAGAAAAGACTTGCTTTTAGTGACTCCTCTCTCAGAAAGACAAGTGAGCCAATATAGCTAATATCCTGACAGATGGGTACTTTCATTTTCCCTTGTGTTAAAATATACTTTTGGATTCCTTCATTCCAAAAATAATCTTTCTACGCTTTACAAAATATTTTAAATTATAAATGGCTATTAAAATCACAACAATGCCTATGATATGATAGGCTGCAACAGCTCCCTAGGAGTTCTGCAATCCACACCAATAACCTCTAAATTAAGATGTTTAATCTGATTAGGGGCAGATTAAGAAAACATTGACATGACAGAATTAGTCTAGCCTTTTAATTATCTGTGGATTATGACATTTGTTTTTCCAAAATAGTATTAGAAGTGAAAGTCAATATATTAAGGAAACGGACAAGTACTATGAAAAACAAAGCTGCACTGCACAATATTATCACCTCCCACTCTCCATGTAGACTTCTATGACAGTAAAATAATGTTACTAGCACAATCAAATCACTCTGTTAACCAAACAAAAGGCACATATGGTTAAACTAGGACTTTAAGCAGAGCTTGGAGGTAGAAGCAGCACATAAAATTTATCAGTAGAGGAGTGACTGTAGGCGGCAATTATAACAAGAACATGTGAGGCTTATCACAACTTTTCCTGTATTTCTCTCTGCTTCTGACAGTAGTTTATTACATGCTTCTACAAAACCCTGTAGATCGGTTTGTATGTGCTTTAACACAGAGTCTGAGCCAAATTCTACCCAAGACCTACATGTGTCTTCTTCAGAAAAGAAGTGAATAACCATACAGCTGTGAATGATCAATACAGAAGCATGAGGCATATGATCTCACTTTCTGGTACTTATTTGACATATTTGCATTAAAGCAGACAGTTGGGACCTATCTGGGCCTAGTTAGGAGCAATAGGTGGCGTCCTTGAGCTATGGTACCTAGAATAAGCTATGTTGGTCTAAAAATGGCACATAGCAACCAGTGCTTCTAAGGGTATTGATATGTGTACATCCGATGGCAGCTCTGTTGAAGCCTTCAGTGGAGCCAGCTAAACATACAGAGGGTTGTCCGATTCGTTAATGGATGCAAAGGGGAACCTCTGGTTTCTGCTTGATCCTGTCCTGGATAGAATTAAACAACTAAAAGAACAGAAAAAGGAGGGAGGTAGTAAGTGGTTCTCCCACACAGGTTGGATGTAATTTGTCTCATGTCTTGAATAAGAGTACATCTCTGTGTGATTATCATATTTAGTAATGTGGTTAAGTAACAACCACAAGGGCCTTTTTTGCCTCCTCATACCTGCCCTCTCTCCCCAGGAGAAATAAAAGAAATATGCAGAAATTTCAGAGCTTATTTTGTTATTTTTTATCATTCTTCAAACTTAGCATTGATTATCATTCACCTCCTTTTCAGGTGTAAACCCAATGAGAACATACTTTGTCTTAAGCAGAAGGTAATCCCAGAAAACTGAACACTTAATGTGAAAGAATTCTATGCTATAAATAAACTGGAGCTCAGATGATCTCCTGTCTGGCAAAAGGGTCATATTTATATAGTCCATAACATATAAATAAGTGGAAGCCTGAAGATAATTATTTGTAGAGAAGGGGAGAATTCTTATTCCCATTCTAATTAGGTAAGTCAGAACATATGGATTTCAACAGTATGACCTTTCCTTACTTAAACTAGTGCAAAAATACAAAGTTATGCCATTTAACACAGTAAACGTATCAATATAAATCATGCTGTGAAGAAAAATTGGGGCCTGTAACTCTAGTTCTCCTCCTGTTTGGCCCAAATATGCTCTCTTTTTTTGGCTTTTTTCAAATGTGCACTGGCAAGTGCTCATCTATTACATACTGAAAATCAAAAAGACTATTTCTACCCTGAAATAAAAATAAATCATATATTGTATTCCAGATTTGACAGCCTTCTCTATAAAGAGATAGAGAAATTGTTTAAACCACATCCCACGAGTCATCTTGCATGCTCAAATGTCAAGCTGTATTTTAAATGAGTCACTGACTATCTGGATTTCTTTGGTGATGTTTTTCTCTGGCTGGATTTGTATCCAAAGTCCATGCACATTTTCTTTTACTACATGGAAAACCTTCACCCTGTAATGCAAATGATATGGGAAAACTAGTTTAAAAATAAAGCAAACAAAGAACTAAAAAAACCTACAGAAACACCATGAAGTAGCAACATTGAGAAAGAATTATGTCATTTATAATTACTGACACTTGGTGGCTGCATGCTTAGTTGGATACTAGATGACCCAGTGACACCATTCATACACAAAGCTGGAAGACATCTATTTTCCACAAATATGTGAGAAATACACAATCCAAGCGTATATTATTTTTACATTTCCCTCTTCACTGAGTCTTTTGGTTGCTCTGATGCTTCTTTCCACCTTGATATTGGCAAGACACTTATAGTCTGTGTACTTACTTCATGCATTGAACAACGTGAGCTAACATGAAGGCAGCCTTCCCATTTCTTGACCTAGTTATGGAGTGATACAGGAATGGGAGGGCTTAGCCCCAGACTGTCTCCTTTTGGGATCTTATCAGCTGGTGCAGTTTATAACAGTGGCTATGACAAGGCCAAAGCTGGTGTGTAGTCAGCCAGATAATTAAGCAGCTCCCTGGGAAGCCCACGGTCCCTTCTTTTGCTGTTCCTGAAGGAACATGGGTGTAGCAGAAAATGTAGGCTCTGTTTTCCATGCCTTTTGAATATAATCATTGGCAACACTTAAAATCTGTGAATCTGTGACTATTTCTAGCTCGTCAGTAAAGCTTAAAAAAATGATATAACCACCTCAGGAGCATACTTTTATTATGCTATCTCCTGAACCAAGCAGTTTCAGCTCATTGGGATTCAAGTAATTAAATGCTCGAGCAACCCCTGCAACTCCAGACGAGAATGCATGGACACACAGTCAAGTACAAAGTGAGCAAAGCAAATACTGTTCCAACTTCTGCTCTTTCCCATCTGATAGTCAGTTTGGTCATTCTTTACTGCCCACTTGAGATAGTTACTATAGGAGAAGGAACACTGATCAATCTTCTTTACATCTGGTGATACTGTTGAAATAGATCAAACGTATCGGCATTTTTTTGCTTCAGCAAACTTAATCCTCAGTCCAGGAAAATACTGCATGAGAAAAAGCTTCTGGATTCTCCAAGGAGTTGGAATCTGTAAATTATTTGCCACAGAAGGATATATCTTGGCAGCATGACTTGATCTAAACTTTGAAAAGCAACATTGAAAGTACACTTTCACAAGGTAGAGGCACTTGTCCTTTAAATGTTGAGATGTGTTTCTAAGCCAGAAAGAGAGAGAAAGGAAGAGATTACAAACGAGATTTTTCAGAAAAATTGAACTTTCAATTTTAAAAATTTTCAAAATATAACTTCCTTTTTCCAGTCAAAATCATGAGAGACACCACCAGGACCAAATGTTGCTAGAAACTTCTTATGAAGAATATTGAGTTTCAGACAAGAATCTTAAATATAGCTGCCTCAAGCTGGGTTCCCAAAGGTCATATTTAGCCACTAGTTTGCTTTGAAGAGTGCTGAGCAACCAGCTTCTCAACATGATTTCTTGTAGGGGCCTGACACCACAGCAAAGCAAGAGAGATGCCTAACTAAAGCCTAGGGAGCTCCTCTTTAGGTTGCTTCTTTAGCAAGTCTTGGCCTTTATCCCTTCTAGCGGGGATATATAGATACATATACACATGTATCATTAAGTAAAGCAAAGTGCTTTATTTTTTAAATACATATATATGCTGTAGTAAAATAATGTATCATACATATATAATACTAACATTAGGTATCATTAAGATTATATACACACTGTAGCACAACGTTTCAAGACAAACGTTTCTTTTCCCCTAGAGACGGTAACAGCTAAAAGAAATGGCAAAACGTGCTTTCCTGTATCTCAACATTCCCAACCACCAATCTAGAGATGCATGTAAACATAACAAATTTAGCCTCTGTGACCATCCGAGTGTTGGTACTTATTATCAACATGCCTGCTGATTTAACATTCAGTAAATACCAAGAGCACAGGTTTTTTTAGTATTCATTTTTTCTGTTTTGAGGATGAAGCCTTGTTTCATAGGGACCTAATGTTTTAGTTAATCCAGCAGTTAATCTGACATTTCAACAATTAACTTGAAGAAAAAATAGTTTAAAAATTACTAGGAATGATATATTGAAATATTTATATTAGAACAAGTTTAACTAAAAAAAAATCACATTTTATTCCTTCTCCTTCCTCCCCAGCTCTCCACTAAGTTTGGCATGAATCTAGGAAGGGTTCCAGTGTGTGTGTGATGTTGCATTTGCCCTAAAATAATAGAAATAGAAGTTAAAAAGAAAGAAATAATTAATATGGAAAGGCTAAATTTTTCCATCATGCCAGGGACTGTAAAATGACAGATTAGGAAGAAATACTAAGGTAATATAAATTTTAATTAAATTTATGATTCTTATACTGATACATTTACTCAGATCTGGCAGACTACAACATACAAATTTTCTAAGACAACAGGTAAATGCAGAGCCCCAAAGTTTAATATTCTTCAGTCCCCCTGACCTTTTCGAACTCATTTGTATGCAAAAATTCACAAAAAATGTAGCAATTTTCACTACAATTTATGGTTACTGAAAAATATTTTCACTTGCTTTAATCTTATTTTCCAAAAATTTCAATGTGTGTCCCTTACTTCTTGAGTAACAACTAGGTATTGCTACCTATATCTTTTTTATGACTCTTCAGCCAGTTGTTTTCCATGATAAAAGAATTACACTCTTTTTAATCTTTTCTCATATGGAAGCCATGTTAGCCTTACTGCTCTCTACGTGCTGTTTTGAGATCTAATGCTCCTGTTCTGAGATGGGGTAAGTGTAATGCCACAGTACTCAAACTCTTGGTCTACTAAAAATATGTGTAGTGATGTAACTTGGGGCTTTTTGACTCCTCAGAAAACTGTTTCATAGGAACGTAAGGTCTCTCCTGCCTGATATCTTATTTAGATGTCATCAGGGCTGCAAATGTATGCACATATGCATAGATATAAAGAAACATACACAAAACTGGGAATATAAGCTTAGCATGTATTTATACTGTTTCTTGCCATTGTATTATCTAATTTCTCAGAACAGAATGCATCTTTACAGCCAGTTTTGAATCATCATCTTTAACTTCACAATTCATTCCTTTCTCCAAGTTCAAAATATGCTTGTGTATTAAGTCTCAAACACAGGATCTGGGCCTCATTGATAATGAATTTCTATTATAAAACCTAACCCCTTAATTATTTATCAGCCAACAAAGACACTTCCTAATGATAATTTCCCATTTTTCAGGAAGCCCTATCTTTCAGGACTTTTTTACATAATTAGGTAAATGACATTGACTGTATCACTTGTATCTGTCACATGGAGGGAGAAATGGTTTCCTCTTACAAAAAAACTATTGACTTTCATTTGCTGCATCATATTTATTCATGGGTCTGCTAATTAATTCTCTTTATTTCATAGCTCCTACCAATTTTATTCTCATGGAAATCCGATTTACTTGTTTATATTAACCAGGATTGCTCTGGAGCCCTTTTTTAAAGTTTTTGTCATACTTGCCACTTTTCTTTCCTTGGGCACTGAGGATGATACAAAGAATTTATTGCAAACCACAGTTAGCAGTTCAACAGTTTCATATTCATGGGTGAATGACATCTGGCCCTGGCAATTTATTCCTATTCATTTTTTAAATTTGTTTTAAAACCTTTTTAGTCAGGTTTCATCTCAAGACAGTTTCTCTCCCCCTCCTCTGTAATGAGAGGTTCCTTCTGCTGTGGAGCTCCTGATCTGTGACACAAGCTGCCTTGAGCTGTGACAAGTATATTATCTATACATGAAACAGAGGTTTCTAACTCAGCAGAAGCTGGGAGCTGCTCTCTTCCTGGGGCTACCTGTTTGGCAAGATCCTGACTTTTTGTGGTGGATTGACCCTGGATGGCAGCTAAGTCCCTTATCAGTCACTCAGTCGTTCCTGCCCCTCCAGTGGGATGGGGGAAAGAATCAGAAAACAAATGCAGAAAAGTTGTAGGCTGAGATAAAGACAGTTACATAAGTAAAACACCATACAGGCTACTATGGAGAAAATTAACTCCATCCCAATCGGGGACAGTACGGTTTTGCAAAAGACAGAAAATCCCAGGTGACAGAAGAGGTTGGGGTTGTCCTGTGCAGGACACAGCCAGCACCACAATAGACTACCACAGGACACAGCTAAACCCATTTGCCAAGCTGGTAGTGTTTCAAGGAAAACATAATTAAGGAAGAGCAGAAAACCATCAAGGGAACAAAAAAAGTGTGAGAAACAACTCTGTGAGGACCAAGGTGAGAGAAGAAGGAGAGGGAGGAGGTACTCTAGGTGCTGGAGCAGAGTCTCCTCTGCAGCCCATGGAGAGATGATGCTGGAACAGAAATTCATGCTACAGCCCATTGAAGACCCTGTTCGACTGATGGGTATTTCCCAAAGGAACTGTGGTCCATGGAGAGACCATACAGGAGCAGGTTTAACCTGAAGAACTGCAGCCCATGGGAAGGATCCGCATTAGAGCAGGGGAAAACTGTTAAGAGGAAGGAGCAGAGAGCAGCTGTTACGGATCAGCCACAAATCCTCAACCACCTACACTGCTTGGAAGAGGGAAGAGATAGAGTAGTGGGAAACCACAGTTGTACATCTTTTTGGGGACATTTCAGCATGAAGAAGGTTCATACTTCAATCCTGCACCAAAAGGCTAAAGCCAGGAATATCTTTGCACCAGATTAGACTCACAAAAGCTGATGCAGAGTTCTCCAAGATAGGCCAGCAGGTTTAGTATTAACCTTGTTATTTCCTCCTTCCTTTAACCATCGTCATTATAACCCAGGCACAAAGTTGCACAACAGAGAGCTACGTATCATGATGCATGACTGAGCTGCAGACAGGCAGGACAGAGCTACTGCCTGGACTATAAAAGCCCAACCTCGGTCAGACTGAGAACTCCATTGGGAATTATCACTCACAAATCATGAAGAAGGAAAGCCTGGCTATAGCACAATTCAACACAAAACATCAAATAAACACTCTCTTCATTGTCGCTATTGGTCACGTGAGACTTGGAGGTCTGTTGATGAGACCTTGTCCATGACAGCAGGCACCGCACTCAGGGCTGACTGAGCCGAAACAAAGGCTGCTATCAATAGTGACATAGAGTAGGCAGCCCCCAGACAAACAAATGGTGGTTACCTCCTCCTCTCTTTCCCTTTTGTTTTCCTCACTAACTAGGAAAATCCAGAAGGAAAAAAAAAAAAAGTATAGGCCTTTTCCTCTTAGCTTGCCTGCCCTTAAACTTGTGGGAGACCCAGGAGTATGCGTTCCTGAAGCTGTTCCTGAAGCACGTGGGCTGAAACAGACATGGGTGTTGAGCTGTGTGGGGTAGCTCACTTGTAGAAATGCCTCCAAAGGACATTGTGGTCACAACTGGTTCTTATCGGTGGGGTGCTGAAGCTCGCAGAAGGAAACAAGTGTTACTCCATTGGTAGCTTCACAAAGTGGAGTCCCTGTTTGGGCATTGCTCCCAAGGACAACAGGAATAAGCAGCAAGAACTCTGAGCTCCTACCTTGCATAGAGACAATACACATTTGTTCTGATGAAAGCAGTTAATTTAATGTCTGTGGGAACTTGGGCAGAGAAGGAACTGGTGTCCTTTCCAGAAGCATGTCACTGCAAAGAGGACAAGCATGCGATCAGCAGCAAGATACCAACTTCTAGCTTTCATTGTGTTCAGTAGCATATTCTCACCCCACATATCCATGGACTGGCATGGATATCACATATCCCTACTCTTTGGTCATTCATCACTCCCATCACAAAAACAAATGCAGAATCCAAGCACTGTTGCAACAAATACGATAAGAAATATAACATTTCTTGCACAACTATCAGTTACCCTCTCCCGTTGTAGTAAGGAAAAATGCAGCTTTCAAAACTGTGATGCATGTATGTTGCCAGTATAATGATCTTCTAACATGCAAAAAAGAGGTCAGAAAATGATTTAAAATGCCACAAACTTCCTCAGAACAAGTTTTCTGCTGATATGCCTTTCTCCCTCAAGTGCTCCCCATGCTCTTTCTGAAATATTCATTGCCCTAATGATTTCTTCAGGCACTGCTCCTGCACATAAAGATTAGTTCCTCATATCAGGAAAGAAGCAATTCCAAGGAAACTGTTATGGAAGAAACCTACAGGGTCCAAAAATGTATGTAAAAAATATTTGCTTTTCTTCCTCTGCACCTAAGGAGTTGATTTTAACCTTTACTTTCAGATGTGGAACTGTTAGTGTTATCCATATATTTACAATTAGAAAAACAAATCTCTGATTTCATATTTTTCTAGAGCTGTTATACTTTTCTATTTTAGCCATTATCTTCCTTATTTCATGCACTTGTATTGTGCCCTTGCAACACTGCAGAGCTAGATGCACTAGAATTCACATGATCATCCATTCTCTAGGCACTCCTGCAGCTCTCAAGGCAATTAAAAAAATGTTTCAACTGTCATTTAATCTGAACCCTTTTCCCCCACATTTGCTTGCAAGCTTATTGTTTTTTTAGGAAGTCATTCCTTATCTCCTGACACCTTTAATACATGGTAGCTGCTAAAAAAAGAGAACTTTTGGTAAATCCAGCAATGGAAATCTCAGAGTGAAAGTGTCCAGCCTTTGCACCCATGCTGTTCTGCAAGGAGGCTTGGTGCTGCAAGATGGTGAACCACGGCTCAAGTGTATCATGTTTAGTTGTGCACCTTGAAGACCGTTTCTACAGCTGAAACATTTCAAGAAAATAGAGCTTCTACTCTATGTGCATCTGTTTAGACATCTCCACACTAAATTTAATGAAATGTAAAGAAATAAGTGGCCTTTATTAAGACATACATCAAGCAGTGATGACTGCATCATCTGGTAGTATAAAGCAAAAGCTCATTTGTGTGATAAATAGCTGAATGCAGTAGAAAGCATGAAGAGTATAAGAATACTCCAGGATGGTTTGGGATGAATTTGAACTGGAAATTAGAGGTGAAGAGCACTATTAAAATTAACCTGGAAGACAAAAAGTTGTGAGCTGAAGGAGAGCCACAAACACCAGTAGCAGATGTCTTGCTCATGAGAGTTTCAGTGGTGGAGTAGCAAAGCCAGGAATCATTCTGCTCCATGCAGTTCACAAACACTTCAAATAGCTTATGATGAGAGGAAAACAAGCCATATCTCTAATTCCAGGAGCCGGGTTGCAAGCAGGTATATCTAAATAATCTTGTTTTCCATATGTTTATCAAAACAAGGAAATAGATATTCACCTGTTCCCACAATTTCTCTATGGTTATGCTGTATCATTAGTAATCTTCAGAACATCTGTTAAAAACCAACAGGTCATGGAAGTTCCATACAGCACCAAGGACTTAATTTAGTATTTCAAGTTATTCTCAATAAATAGAAATACGAAGAATAAATAAAAGCTAAACAAACACGGATCTCGTATCAAATGATGATGGCACATGTAAAATAATATGAAGAAAAATAATAGGAAGCTATAAAACAGTAAGAAAAAAGAAATTTAATTATGAGAGAGAAATTATTTTCCCACACTAAAAAAACCACCCAAAATGTGGAAATGACTAACACCTTCCCCTGCCCCAAACTGAACAGAATAATTCCATTAAAATTTTTATTAGTTGAAACCTTGTATTCCCACTGAAAATATAGATATTAAATATTTGATCAATCTTCATATTTGATAAAATTATCTTGGCTACAAATGAATCAATTCATTTGAAAATATATTTCACGTTTTTTCCTATTTTAGCATAAAGTTAATTTAAAAACATTAATTTTAGAGTAAGAAAATAACCAAGATTACTACCTAGGTAATTAAAAGTAACCCAAGCCTCAAACCTGTAACCAACATGAAAGAAAGAAAAAGATATATCTTTTATATATTAGGAAGAGAAAGGAACATTAGATAAGGAAATAAGGAAGGAGGCCATTATTAAACATAGACAGAAAAATCAGAGGTATTTATAAATAAACATTCATCTGACAATTGCAATCTTATTTGGTACAAAGCAAGAGGAGGTTTCCACATGCAATAAAATGTTATGGAAAGAATAGCACGTTTAATACAGGGATTGAAAAAAATTAATTACCACTAACATAACGGGAGAACATGGTGCAGCAGCAGAATCTGTAACTCTTTAAAAATACTATGTTTTGACCTGACTGGAGTGGATGTTTTCAAGAACACTTGAAAGAATTCATCCCTAGAAACAAGGAACCTTGGCTTGAGTCAAAAGCCTGAATTAATTTGAGAAAGTTTTCAAGGATTTAAAAAGTCAAAATCAAGTATTCTGATAGAGACTGGTGGGGTACTAAACAAACACTTTCTTGAATCAAACTGTACTCAAAAATAAAAATCAGTTCACTCAAGATTCTGTAATGTCAACAGAAATTCAAGTTAAAAATATAATTGGTTTTGGTCATAAGTAGTGGGTCCTATTAAAAGATACAGTTCTGTTACCTCTTTCTAGGCATGATTACATGCCTAGTTTATATGGCAATGCCATCAATGGAATATACTAGCGTTTCCTAAAGCATTTAACTTCTTTCTACTTTCACCTTGGCAAGATTTTTAACAAAAATTAACAAGGCACAATAGATGGAATAAAAGTTGAATCACTGACATCTCTAGAAATCGTATTTGGTTATAGGGGTAAAGGCATTATTAGGAAATTCCAATAGGGATCAATCTGTCATCCAAAATTGTTCAGTAATTTTATCAGCAGTCTAGGTGATGCCTAGTGATATCTGCAGATAGCATGAAGGTTACGGTATAGTAAGTAACAATGAAAGCAATTTTCCACTACAGAAAGGTGTGAATTGACTGGTTAGGATGTTGTCAAAGCAATTAGTTGACTGATTAGTTACAGAATTGACTGGTTAGGATGTTGTCAAAGCAACAGTGTGTATTAGTATGGCAAAAGACACGGAAATGCACTTGGTAATAAAGAATGAATATTTTACCCTGCAGGGTAGTAGAGTTTGCTCCAGAAAGCACCAATCAAAGAACATCTATTGAGTCATTGCAGGGAACACCTTGGACATGAGTTCTGGTGTTAATGGTGCAGTTAAATGGATTAGTTGTTCCTTGGTTATATAAAATGGGAATACACATATTATGCTAATTTGGAATTTCATGGAAAACTGTAACACCTATGTATTGTTTAAGAATTGTCTAACGCATGCACCGTGAGCTCAGCACATTTTGGAAACTTCATAGTATGCCACTATTTACAAGCGTGGCTTCTATCTTTGTAGTCTATGTGCATAATTCATATATCCTCAGAAAGCATTGGTGTTACTTTGCGTCTTTTTTTCCATCCACAGCAGGTTCATGCTGCATACGTCTCGGATGTGTTTGAACATGGGGTAGCTCTTAGGGCTTTCTGCATGTGCCTTATGTCTGTTTGCAGTATGGCTGAAACCCTCCATTTAGAATAGGGCTGACATATGCCTAGAAACCCTGGCTAAAGAACAGGTTCTCAAAATTTTCCAGGACAAGATTTCCAGGTGGGAAAAGAGTTTATGACTGGAGAAATAAAATAAAAATCAATACCTAGCCTCCTTGCATGCAGTAAACTGTGGACTTAGGAGGGATAAGAAAATGACACAAAATTAGGCAAAGCCTTTTGCTTCTAAGGACAAGATGTCTACAGGTGGTTAGAAGGATACCGTATCTCACCATTTGGTGTCTGTGCTCCAAGGAGAGATTTTACTAGACTTCTAAGAAAGGTCTTTAAAATGACTGAGACAGGCATGCCGTAAATTCAATCTGTTTAGTTTACTATGGAGAAGAATAAAAATAAACCTTCCCAGTGTAAGCAGCGTACCTATATTTTAAAGTAACTTGAATATCTGCAGTATCAGAATTCACCCACAATACGTGAGCTGAAATCGCTAAAAATTCAACATCCAACTAAGGTGCAGTTTCCATTTATTGTGAGCTAATATGAATTTAGCCTGGAAGATGGCAGACTTGCTTTTGCTTGGAGTATTTAAAATAGGATTCAATATAATGTAATGTATCTTTTGATATAAGAAAGCTTGGACTGGCAGCAACTTTATTGGATTAAATAATTCAATCAGCATATAATGTGAACCGTGCAGTGTCATAGGGCCAAATTCAGAACTTACCTGATAGGAAGCTGTGCTTTCAGTAATAAATTCTTTGTTGTGTCCTTAATATTTGAAGTATTCTGTGACAGAGGGGAATCTAAGCCAACCCCGAATTTAGTGGTGAAGGCACATTTCAACTACCCCAGTAGATATCGCAGCATCAAGGGTCGTTAACCATTCTCATTTTCGTGACTACCATGCTACAAATACCATGGGAAGGAAATCAAACCTCCTCATACCTGACAAGTAAAAAGAGTGACTGGTTATAAAGCACGGCACTGCTCAAAATGATGAGCTGGTTCTTCCATTGCAATAAATCAACATTACTTCATTGGTGATGAAGTCTTTTGGATTTATGCCAGGTAAGGGTCTGACCAGCACGTAGCATTTTGAAATCTGGAGAAACCATTTTTCTTGGCTACAATACCTCTCATTCGTCATAAAACCACAGTAAAACATTCAGGAAGGTTACTTAATACATTGTCAAAGTAAATGCATCTCTGTAAATCAGTCAGGATGCCTATGTCTTGGATGATACTAGCGTTGCTAAGGTAACTACTAATTTCCACCCTAGAGTAAATAGTTACATAAAGCTGACAGCTTATTCAATTTTATGTGTTAGACTCTGGGGCAGAGCATGTCTTTTATTTCCTCCTGTGATATTGACCCTAGTTCAGGTTTTACACCCCTTTGGCTGCTTAAAATCAGAGGTCACCTTTATCGCCTGCCAAAAAAGCTATCAAGGTAACAGCCAGCAAATTTGATTCCTCTGGTCTGCCACTTTCTCATACCCTCTGCTTTTTATTTTTTGTCTGGTTATGAGTCAAATTTCTTGACTCACACACTGAAGCTTAGAAACATCATCTCTAAAATATCATGTAGCTGGTTTCTAAGTAAAGGCACACAGCTATCAACACAGTTTTCCCACTTAATTTGAATCTCCAATAAGTAAGCCCGCTTACCTTTTCCTTTCACGTTTATTGGAATATTTGGTGGGCAGCTCTTAGTTTCTGGTTGAAAACACACAACAGTACTTACATGTTTATTGGAACTCCTTTAAAACTGTCATTTCAGTGCAAAGTGCTTAGTGTTTAGTGACAAAGCAGCTTAAACTATTCCTTCCCCTGTCTCATGGTGCACTTTGTTTTCTACTGTGCTAGCACAATCATTTGCTAGCTACAGTTCTGATTAGGATTCTCTCTTAAAAATGAAAAAGGCCTTCCCTGACTGCCTTTTTATTAGCCCAAATCAGTTCCTTTATTGGGTTGAAAGAATGGCCCTATAAACCAGCATCCTGACAGAACTGAGGATGTTTGTGTGCATGGCAACAAAAAATGGGAAAGTTAGAGGAGAAGGGCTAGGAAAATCAAATACCTAAAAATTCAGATTTACTACACTGACATTTACTACACATCACGCTATCCCAAAACCACAATACAAATTTTTGAATTCTGCATTTACCATTTCCTTCCTTGCTCAAGAAGATGCTAGACTGTAGCTTTCATATTTAGTTCTTGTCTCAGCTTTTTATTACATGGTCTGAATAAGCCTAGAACGCATACTCGGAATGCATTATTCTAATCTAGTGCATCTATGGCTAAATTCAAACATACCCTTTGAATTTCACAGAGCGATATCAGTTTATACCAGCAGAAAAACTAACTTAAGAAGATGCAACTTAGTAGGGCAACAAACATCTGTACATGTCAGGATTGTTGAAATAAATGCTGAATAGTCAGTAGCCTGTAGCTGCTACATGAAATGACTTTTGAATACAATCAATTTGTATTAGAAGAGGTTTAATCTCACTTGAAAAAGCAGTGAAAAGCTAAAAAAAAGGAATAAAAGTCAAATCTGAGCTCATAATAAAAAATCCTCATGTCATTTGCAACACAATATTTACTTTGTGAAATGCCCATACATTTGCACACAATATGATTGATAGAAAAAAAACCCCAAAGCACTTTTTTTTGTTTAATTTCATTTTCCTCTAATATAAAGAAGATACTTTTCTAGTAATGGAATTAAAGTTACCTGATCTAAATTCCTGAATTTCATACCTATTTTTTAACATAGGTATGAAGTCTCTTGCATGAAAGTGTGCAACAGTGGAAATGTGGGACTGAAAAACTTTTTCATCAGATTCAGAAGATGTTTAAGTTCTAGATCAGAAAATTATTACTTTTAGGAGAGACTGATCCCCATCCCAACCCCACATATGGCATCAGTGATTGAATGCAGCATCTTTGTATTGGAAAGAAAGCATCATGGATTCTCTCAAGGAAAACAGCAAAGCAAACTCCCTTAGTTTGCCCAGTGTTCAAGAGCAGCTGAGGTCTGTGAATCAATTAAGGATTCCAGAAAGCTCCCAGGAGGCACAAGGGCAGTGAATGTTTATTTGCACAAGCCCACTGCACTCTCGGGTCTTTTCTTGAATGGTTGTTTTTGATTCCTGTTTACTCTTTGAAATCTAAACCAATAGTGGAGATGATTCTATTAAGAGGACAGATGCCCTTAACAAACCAGACTGGAATCATCATTCCCTTTGACGTAAATTTATGGAGCAGTTGTCAGATGCTAATGACTTTCAGTCATCACCATGTCTGAATCTGAGGCAGTGAATTGTGTAATAATAGGCTCAGTGTTGCATTACCAGTTTCCTGAACCATATAGTGTCCCGCATCCATCTTGGAAAGAATAGATCTTGATGTACCTAACAAAATGTTAGAAAATTAAGATTCTCCTTTCAATGTCCACCTAACGTGTACAGACTGAACAATCAATTAAGTTTCCTGCAGTCGGGATAGACTTTTAAAAAGAAACTTCGAACATAAATCCTCCTTCTTTCGTAATATTTGTGATTATCACAATTAAAGCATCCCTTCCAAACAAAAAACAGTCCCAAAAGTTTAGAGCAATGGTTTCCATTTATGCAAAGAGAATATAATGAAGGCCAAACATAGCAGAAACAAATTTATAAAAAAACACTTGCAAATTCTTCAGGTTTATGGCCATACTGCCAGCAAGAAAATGGACACAGATGTTTGCATCGTGTGCTGAATTTTCTGGAAAACTAGTAAAAGAAATAGTTTTCTATTTCTTGAAGGGAAGAAATTAAAAAGAGTATATTTAACTCTAACTTCACTTTATAGTGCAAGTTAGTGTGTGGGCAGCCAATGATTTTATGCAATAATATATAGTATTGGCATAAACAAGAACATTTTATTAATATAATGTCTTTTAAATTGACTTATTTTGCAAGTGCACTTTAATATTCACGTCTTATGGCATATTTCAAAGAGTGATGCTGAAGGATAAGTCAGGATAAATACCCATTACTGCAAAATTATCTATTAGATTCCTGGCTGGTTTTGCTTCAGAGTCTGTTAAAAGCTGCATGTGTTTACCCCAAGTGGACAACAGTATTGTGTTTTTTAGTATACAGACTTATATAAAAACAGCTGCATAGTGTCAAGTGCACACTAACATTAATGAGCAGGGGAGTTTCATCCTTCAGGAAGTCAAGGAGATGAATGACCACATTAAGATCAAGAGGTAATATTTGGTCTGTCAAACTGACATTTGCATGTCCACAGAATTACAGAATACAGGAAGTAAGGATGATAGCAAAATAAACAAGATACCAAACCACAAATCAGGCCTTAGCATGGGATGAGGTGATTCTATACTAGGATATTTGAGCTGCTGAAGATGAGCTCATCTGCCAGAACATTCTTCTAAGTATCTACATATACATTTCAGCTACATGCATTGGTTTGAGAACTGGTATCACAAGGGTTAAAAGAGCAAGAAATATGTTTTGGTGTCTCTGATAACTATAAGCAGTCTTTCACATACAGTAAGATATTGGGAAGCATGCCAAAATCACAATGATCCTCAGGGATTATGTCCCAGTATAAAACTAAACTATCAGCATACTCACAAATACATCCTAAATTCTTTGAAATGACTGAAGTATTTACTCTTTCCTCAGGATGACTACAGTTTCACTAACCCCTCAAGTTTTAAAACTCTGACTTTCCTATGCCTGACTATGACAACAAAACCTTCTGCATTAATCATATGAATAGCATACAGGACATCCTCATTAAACTATTAAAAAAACTACCAGAATAGACTTAGTCAAATTTAAAAAATTAGCTACATCTACCTAAATCAGTATGACCACATATTGGTTAACTACTACATAGAACAAGAATTACTCCAGTATATCTTCAGGGATAACAGCAATCCTTAAAAGAAAGTATTTAAAACATTTGATAATATTCCAGGACAGAAGATTTGGGATTTTTTGGATTTTGCTCCATAACCTTCTTCAGGGCCAAGGGTGGAATGACTGGCCTATAGTTCTCTGAATTCTCCTCCTTGCCTTTCATGAACGTAGACTGATTTGCCTTTTCTAGTCATCATTTGCCTTTTCTAGACATCTTGAATGACTTGACTTCCAAAACCCACAACCTCTCAAAGGTGCCAGAAAGCAGCCTTGCAGTGACTTCAGACTGTTCCCTTAGCATCCTTGAACATACCCAGTCCCATAGGCTTATGCTTCTCCAGTTTGCTTAAGTGGTCCCTTGCCTGCCTGGTCATCCTCTAGCCTTTAGTAGCATTAATTCCCAGAAACTCTGCTGCTGGACACAGGATACATCAAGGGCCTAAAAGCCAACCTTGCCCACAGTAAAGACTGAGCCAAAGAAGGCACCAAGTCTTTCCATATCCTTTGTCATTTCAATGCTTATCCCAGGTAATTTGTTTCTTCTTTATCTTCTTACAGTTTCAGAGAAAAAAATAATTTTTCAGAAAAAAATAATATTCTTTGTTAATATATTTAACCAAATAAACATTTTTATCATATTTACACAACAGCTGGGAATGAAGCTGCATTGCTGTGGTAAACAAATTCATTGTGCGATTTTCATTAACACAGTATTTCAACATATATAAGAAAATGTTTTTTCAGTATCTCTCTTTTACTGGTTGTGACTTTACTAGATAACCTCTGACCTCCTATAATTTAGGAAATAAAGGCAACTTTGATCCACCCTGATTTTTCAAATGTTTAGCTTCTCTGCACAAATATTTTACCCTGTAGATTTACTGTTAAACCTTAACTAGAAAAAAATTATATTGCTCTAAGAGTACTTAAACAGCTAAAGAGATCTATCCTGCCAGCAAACAAACCAGTGTTAAAATATTAATCTGATTCAAGCAGGTCAGTAATTTTTTGTGTACTGTGTAGCTGGGAATAACAGCTTCATACACCAGGCATTAACCTTAGGTCCTTTGCCAAGAGAGTTTTCTTCAAAGATCTGGAGGGTGAGCTGTTATCATCAGATATGTATACTTACAAATCAGCATAGACTCGATTATGCAGAGTGAAAACAAAAATCTTCTGATTAGAGAATATTAATATTTCAAAATAAAGCATTCAAAAAACCTAGGAAAACACCATTTGCAGTTGTCCCAGAAACTTTAAATCTGCACGCTATGTCTAAATTTACAGGTTGGCTTTAATCCTATGATTTTCCTTTTCCCTACAATAGTCGTGCCATTCAAAGTACACAATAGACACTTTAGTCTTCATAACAACTCGTCAATACTTTCTTTACTTCTCTTCAGGATGTGTCCCCTTCTTCAGGCTTTATTTACTATGCACGCTCTAAATCTGCTCTGATTAGCATCACACAAGGACTCTGTGAGAGAGAGAGAGAAAGAGAAGTGCATTCTCCCTGGCACCATTCAATTGCTTCAGAACGTGAGTCCTGCAAGTACAGACCTTTTCACAATACATGTACCAAACTATCTACATAAACAACACTGGAATACATAATCCTCTCTCTATATACCCTTCCCTTCAAAAACTAGCCAGTTCCCAGAACAGAATTTCCACATTTTAATCTCTGAAATAGGGAGGTCAAGTGGTGGGAAGTGAACAACAACACAATCGCTTGTGCAAGGAAAAGATGGAAAATAGCAAAACAAATTGTCAAGTGGGTCCTGAGCACAGTTACTTTGTTCACCTAAACCCAGGTCTCCCGTCATGCCATATCTATTTACCACTTGAAGTACAAATTGAATTGTCAAAAACAATTTCCTGTTCCTCTGTCTCTGACCTGCTGTTGGTGTCCCCATCACTTCCTAGTTGCTAGCATTAGTTTTCCCACCTATAGGATCTGTAGTCTCCCTCACACCCTCAAGTTTTGCTTTTCTCTCTGGCCAGTTTCCCAAAATCTTAGTCTTCTGTCTCCACTTCAGCTGTTACCCTTATGGCATTCAGATCAGCCATCATCTCTCCTTGGAACTGTCAGTACTGTATAAAGTTAAGGGAGGTATTTAGACAACAGGAAGGACAGTTTTCTTCCTCGCCTTGATGTCCTGCTCTGGTTGGACACCTATCAACAATCCAGAGCTGGGGCTGCAAAGAAAAATGACAAAAGCAAGGTACTAGCTCTTCACCTAACTATGGCTTCAAAAGTATCATTAATTTTGCTGAGTTTTGTTTGTTGCAACTGTTTTGCAGATGGTTTTCCAGCTATTTAGAAGTCAACCTGATTTTCCATGGAGTCTACAAACACTGCACATCAGGTGTAAACCATTAAATTCTCCTCTCCAGCAAAGTTGGGTCTTGTGTGTCAAAGCATGGAAGTTATTCACTTGCTCAAGTCGTAAAGTGAGAAAAAGAACATGACATTTTTTTCCAACCTCATGCTCAAAAAGGCTAAACTCTCCATATTTCCTTACTTCCAAAATCCTCAACCTGAAGATGACACACTGTAAGGTTACATTTATATTGCATAAGGAGAGAGGAATGAACAATGTGCTATAGCTCGTCTTAGTCTCACCGGGAAGAAGACACAAATCACATTAGAATCATAGAATGTTTTGGGTTGGACAGGACCCATTGAGGTCCATTGAGATCATTGAGTTCCAACCCCCCTGCCATGGGCAGGGACACCTCCCACTAGAGCAGGTTGCTCAAAACCCTATCCAGCCTGGCCTTGAACACTTCCAGGGATGGGGCATCACCAGCTTCCCTGGGCTACCTGTTCCAGTGCCTCACCACCCTCACAGTAAAGAATTTCTTCCTAATATCTAATCTAAATCTCCCCTCTTCCAGTTTAAAACTGTTACCCCTTGTCCTTTCACTACACTTCCTGACAAAGAGTCCCTCTCCAGCTCTCCTATAGGCACCCTTCAGGTATTGAAAGGCCTCTATAAGGTCTCCCCAGAGCCTTCTCTGGTCCAGGCTGAACATCCCCAGCTATCTCAGTCTGTCCTCATAGGGGAGGTGTAACGATTGCATGTGCATTTCAGTTCCAGTCAGGATGGAAAATTTCAACCTGAACGCATAGAAGTAGAAAATAAGGTTACATAAATACTGATAGAAAAAAAAAAAAAAAGCACTTGCATAATATTTCAAGAGGAGGACGGGCAAAAATGATCTCCAGACTACAGACCTAGTGTTCATGGCAATAGAGAAGCTGATACCATTTTTAAGCCAAAGGACCATACATGTTGAAATCCACAATGGTCTATGTGTTACTTGCTGTTTAGCCATTTCATTTATTTTCATGTTTGCTACTCTGATCAACAGTATCAAACCCTGATCCTGCTGAAGTGGGAGCTTTCCCACTGACATGAATGAATAAGAGAATTTCCCAAACTTGAGGCATAGAAGATGTGGCTTGGTCTAAAACATGCAATTATCAAGGAAATGAATTTGACCCTGTGTCTGTGTTTATGTATTATGTAATACATTGTCATGGGTTGAGCGACATGGGACTAACTTTTCTTCTAATGCTGGGGAAAACTGCAATTTTAGAAGACTCTAATGTCTGAATTAGTGAAAATATTTACTTTATAGCCAATTAGGCTATGTGGGAGTCAAGGTTTCAGTGTTTTTGAGCCTTGCCAGATGCAGGGATGAGGAGGAGCAAGGCCTGGGCATTTTACGTAGGCTGGCCGACAGGATTATTTCGTACCATGAATATCACATTCAATATAAATACAAAAAGTTTGCTAAGGAGTTCTCTCTCCCTTGTTGGTGGTGGTCCAGAGAACTCCTTGGACAGGGTCCCAGTGCCAGACCCCTGAGGCCTTCCCTTCCTCGCAAAGATGTTGCACTTGCAGTGTCTGACATTTGTTCTCTGCTGCTGGAAGTGCACAGATTCCTACTGATATAATTGACTGAGTATAATTCTTGTATATCTTATATTAGTATCAGGATTAATACAAGTTCTTTAATATTAATGTTATTAATTTAGTCGTATCCTATTAAATCCATTTATATTTCAGCCCTCATGTTTCCTTGCTCTCCCTGATTCACCTTTCTGGGTGCAGAGGGCTCATCAGGTGATAGAATAATTGTCTAAGAGACAATAAATTGTTATGGGTTTTCTCAAACCGTAACACACATTTTGAGTGTCACTTCGGCATAAAGAGTGGTAAGAACCACAAGACATAAAGTATTAATTCTATAGCATATAGCCTTTATTTCTTAATATACACATAACTATAAGTAATTATATGTAACATATCATACAGCTTATCTATATATATTACAATAATTTTATATAGTGTATTTATATATGTATGTACTTACATTGCACATGCTATATGTATATAACCATATGTACATAGTTACAGTCTCCAGGAATAAGAGAGCACTTTTTATGTATTAAAGTGCTTTCTCTGTTGGTTCTGGTCATTCTTTCGCACTCCTTCCTGATCTTTATATACATAGTAATTTCTAAGTAATCTGAAAGATGACTGAATTTCTGTCATGAAGACTTCAGGGGGAGGGAGAAGGGGATGGGTGGGCAAAGAAAAATTAATTTTTGTTTCTTCAGCCCAAACCTTTCATGGGAAGAAGTTGTCTTAAATGTTTGTAACACAAGGCTTCCTTAGATAGTCTTATTTTGGGGGGGACATGGAATCACTCATTGTTATATGTAGTGAAAAACATTCCATTCCCAGGGCAAGAAAGTCAAGATGCCTTCATGCTGTCCAGGAGGGAACTAACAAATGAAATCTCCCTGTGATCAGCATCACAGTTCGCAATGAAAGTTAAAATTTGAGCCACGTATTACTCAAGTATAGCCTGGCATTTGACCAAAGAATTGCACTGAGAAGGTCTGAATATTCTAAAACTAGAGACACCTGCTTTCACACTGCAAGTGCAACGGGTGGTACTGAATAAATTCCTTTTCTACCTCCTCTGTGTCGTTTGGTCTTTGGCAATCTTATAAATTCAAATAGGGTCCTTCTCCCTTCTGCCTATCCATCATAAATGAAGACTGGCCAGCAGAACGATTTTGACTGATCAAGGAATGTAAGGTCAGAGGGCTACCAAAAGATGAGAAAGAGTGGCTTAGTCATTGGAGGAAAGTCAGAGAGGTTGTAAAATACTGCAGACTAACACAGCCATTCTGTTATAAAATAGTTCAAAAGAGAGAGAGAAATAAAGGGTAATACAACACTGGTCACACATACTACCACCCCCCACACCCTAGAGCATCACATGAAAACTGATTTTCCTCAGTTTGGTTCTCCTATTTTTATCGGAATTATCCAATTATTACAGGTCAGTTCACAAGGACATTGGTGTATTAAGGTCGAAGAAAGTGTATACCCCACTGATGAACATGACTGGCAAACTGGCAACAAAAAACGAGGAAAAGGCTGAGGTACTCAACAACACTTTTGCCTCAGTCTTTACCTGCAACCTCTCTTCCTACACCTCTCAAAAGGATGGACTGCAAGGCAGTGAATGGAGGGGCAAAGCCCTTCTCACTGTAAAAGAAGATTGGGTCCAATACTACCTGAGGAACCTAAGCACACAGAATTCTATGAGATCTGGTGAGAGGCATCCCAGAGTCCTAGGGAACTGGATGATGTAGTTGCCAAGCCACTCTCCATGATATCTGAAAAGTCATGGCAGTCAGGTGAAGACCCTGGTGACTGGAAAAAGGGAAACATTGCACTCATGTTTAAAAAGGTAGAATGGAGGACCCTGAGAACTACTGACCTGTCAGCCTCACCTGTTTGCCCAGGAAGATCATGGATCAAATCCTCATAACAGAATCAAAGAAAACCAGAATGATGCGGGGTTGGAAGGGATCTCTGGAGATTATCTAGTCCAACCGCCCTGTCAAAGCAGGTCCACCTAGGGCACAGGAACTTGTTCAGGTGGGTTTTGAATGTCTCCAGAGACAAGAGACTCCACCGCCTCTCTGGGCAGCCTGTTCCAGTGCTCTGCCACCCTCAAAGCAAAGAAGTTCCTCCTCATGTTCAGATGGAACTTCCTATGATAAGTTTGTGCCCATTTCCTCTTTTCTTGTCACTGAGAACCACTGAAAAATGACTGGCCCCATCCTCTTGACACCCTCCCTCTAAGTATTTATACGTGTTGATCAGATCCCCCTCTCAGTCTTCTCCAGACTAAAAAGAGCCAAGTCCTTCATCTTTGTGGCCCTCTGTTGTACCCTCTCTGGCAGTTACCTGTCCTTCTTGAACTGGAGAGCCCAGAACTGGACACAGTACTCCAGATGGGACCTCACCAGGGCAGAGTAGATGAAGGAGATTCTGCCTCTCTACTTTGCTCTGGAGAGACCCCACCTGGAGTACTGCATCCAGCTCTGGAGCCCCCCACATAAGAAACATGTGGACCTGTTGGAGTAGGTCCAGGGGAAAGCCACAAAAATGATCAGAGTGCTGGAACACTTCTCCTATGAGGGGAGGCTGAGAGAGTTGGGGTGGTTCAGCCTGGAGAAGAGAAGGCTCTGGGGACACCTTGTTACAGCCTTTCAGTACTTAAAGGGGGCCTATAAGAAAGATGGGGACAGACTTTTTAGCAGGGCCTGTAACAATAAGACAAGGGGTAATGGTCTTAAATTAATGAAGGTAGTATATAGACTAGATATAAGGATGAAATTTTTTACAATGAGGGTGGTGAAACGCTGGAACATGTAGCCCAGAGACGTGGTAGATGCCTGATCCCCAGAAACATTCAAGGTCAGGTTGGATGGGGCTCTGAGCAATCTAGTCTAGTTGAAGATGTCACTGCTCATTGCAGGATGAGAAGAACTTCAAAGGTCCCTTCCAACCCAAAGTATTCTATGATTCTATCTTTCAGTTTATGTGGCTATAACTGCATAAAGCAGAGCTGATATGCTGTACCATGTTCTGCTGGATCTCTCTTTTGTAGGCTTGAAGCTAAGCCATAAATAGAAAATGGCTTGCAAATTGCCTGCCAGTTGGTCAGGTAAGTTGAGCATCTTTTTTGTATACAGCAACATTGTAGGACTGCAAGATGTACTGTTGGGACGTTTAGAAATAAGGAAAAAAAAAAAAAAGAAAAAAAATCCTGAAAATACTGCTTCCTCTCTTATGTTTCTATTTTTAGATACATCAAATTATATTGATCTAGTTGATAAATAATTCGTTCCATTCATCCACACTTAGAAATAGTCCATCTATTTATAACCTCTAGAGGAAAAAGAGATGTCTCATGCACCTATGCTTACGCTACTTATTTTGGTTTATCTAATATTATCAAGGCATTTTTACTTACAATATTGAAGCAACTGAACTAATTCCTAAAAAAACCCAAAACACAAAACCTCTCCAAAGAATCAAACCCAAATCAGTTTTATACTAAAAATGAGATATTGTGAGGAAAAATTGTTTAAGTAAGCACAGCTAGTTTCCAAACTCATTCAGGATTAAAATGAAGGAGTGTTTCTTTGATCCAAATTTTGAGACATTTATCTCCCCAGACCTGTCTATAGAAGGTGGTTATTAATTCCATTTGCTTATGTAGTGCAATACTCACAGGATTTTCTCACTTAGAACTATGATGCATGTCTGATATTTCCTTTCTGCTCTGGACTTTAGGATAAACTTAAACATAATTTCTTCCCATTCTTCCTCAAAAGTTCTGGATTGTTGGAGTTAACAGTAGACTTAACGTTATAGATGTCAAGAAGTGTGTCTCTCTGAACTGCTTCGGTTTTGTGAACTGTTTTTAATTAATTTTTTTTAGAAGGTACCATAAAACACATTATAGGATATTTTTTGTGGACTACAGGGTTATTTTATCTGTCTAATGGTGGATTGCATAAATTAACATCAAATCTTTTTATTCCTTATATAGATTAAAAAGTATATTGAAAGATCAACATAAATTTAATAACTATATATAATGTAATAGAATTATTGCCTTTAATTAAATGAAGTGTTTTCAGGTCTGAACTATCACCTATATTTTTAATAATATCAAAATTAATTTATTGATGGATGGAAAAATCAAAATCTCTAATATTTGGAGAACTAAATTGTTAGTGATTAGTAAATATTAGTTCCCTGAGCATTTTGTTAGGTTATTGACAATGGTAATTAAATTTCCCTCCCTCACAATCAGGATACATTTGAGCTTCCAAAAGTTAAAAATTCTCCTTTGTCATAACTGTGTTATATTCAATAAATGTTAATCCTATATTTTGATATCATAGATGCTCTTTCTTCTTCACCAGCTACAGGAAATATAGCCCTTAAGCAATGAACTGCAAGAACATTAAAACTGTAGACACTACCAGTAGATGAACTGCTACTTAGATAAAAGAATTATGAACTAAAATAACTGGATTCTGATGTGACATATATACTGGACACCCTTGAATAAGTACCTGATAGAAGCTTTTATGAAGTAAGTGTTACCTGAAGGAGCTAAAAGAATAGGGAATTCGGGGAACCTAGACGTTGCTGGAGAAGATGGTGAAGATCAGATGAAATGTCACGCTGTTTGCCATAAGGTCCACAAACCGAACAGAGGCTACAAAGAATCCAATGGGAATGAGTCCACTGATGATTTTTTTTTTCTTTAGATAAAGGATGATTTTTTTGTTGGTATGTCATGAAGATGGCTATGACAGGGGAAGGATTAAAATACATTATAGTGAACACATAATATTAAGTGGTATTTTTATGTTTGTAGATGAAGATCAAGACAATCAACATAAAAATAATTTGGAATATTTTGGAATGTTCCACCAGCAGAAGTCACACACAGATTATTTAAAAGGGGGACTCACTTGAGTATGTAGGTAGTGTACTAGTGTAAGTAACAAGATTAAACTAAGCCTGAGGATGAATTATTTAAAGCACATGCAGATCAAATTCTGAAAAGAGGTGCATTACAATTTGAGCTAAAATATTCTGAAGTTAAAAAGTAAATAGTAGAACTGATGAAAATGAAATCTAGGATGCTTCTTAGTTCCTGTAGGAGATCTGAAATACAGGCTGAGAAACAAAGGTTATTTTTGTAAATAAAGCATAGTCACCTAATGCTGCTCCTCTTTTTTGCAGTTCACATGGGGATGGTCAGTTCTCTTCTGACCTCATTACTTTAAATAAGCCTTTGATCTGGGGAAAAATATGCAGTGACACATCTGCAAATCTGATACAGCAGGCAAGATTGTTCCATGATCTGCATTTCGCTTCACTGTTTCTGGATAAGACTCTCAAGACCAGTTCTTAGTTCCCTCTGATTTCCTCCATGCTCACAGTTAATCTACAGATCGCCACATTACTCCTTTACATCATCCTTCTCCCCTGCAGTGGGGCTGAAAGACCCAAGAATTATTTCCTTGATAGACCACTCACCTTTTCCCCAAGTGATGTTAGTTCCTATATTCTCTCTTCCATTTTGTTTTTCTGTGGCTACTCACTAAGCAGGCCCTTCCAACCTGTACTCCCTTCACAGATGTCTCCTAGGTTTCTGCCCTAAAATCACCATCCAGGTGGCTTTACTTGTGCACCTCCTGGTTTTCTGCTTTCACGTCCTCTCATGTAGTGCTAATTTTGGTACCACTCTACACACGTGGTGTTAAAACTACTAGTAGTAATTCTTTACTCTGCTATTATGAGGCTGACTAGGAGCCATTCACCAGGGGAGTAAGGCAGATTGCAGGTTCCTAGTGTTTTAGATGAAGTTATGAAGAAAAAGTTGCATGTCCTCAACCTGTTGCATTAGCACACATTGTTCATTCCCGACTGCCAGTTTGCACCCAGGAGGACACAGAATCTCAATCAGAAAAAGTTACATGCCTTCAGCTCCCTGATTGAGATGATGCCTTCTGTTATTATTCTGCCTGTATCACCCTGCACTGAGTGTATAGGAAACAAAATACTCTTACCTGTGTCCTGTGCAATTCTGAACATTGCCGATGCACATCAGTTCCCAAGGCCATGGCATTTATGTGACCCCTCTTACCCACTTCTATGCTTCAGCATACGCTGTCAAACTTGAAAAGTCATTGGGTTTCTGCTTATCTTTCCTCCGTTCATTTGTGTCTTCTCCCTTATGCATACAGGCTTGTAAATCTAAAAGAAATATATGGCTCCACATAAGATTTTGGAAAACATCTTCCTTGGTTTATAAGTATTCTCATTACAAGGTACACAAAGGTAGCAGCAAAGCTCACAGAGGAGAAGGAAAGTAATTGTAATTCTATCAAGGCTTCTAATTTAAGCAAACTGCTTCAAATGCTGATAGATTTCCAACGCAATACCATCTAATCCTACACTGTCAATTTACATAGTAGCAGAATCACCTGCACTGACATGTTTAATGTGCTTTTTGTAGCCAACCACCTTGAGCCGCGATCTCGTCAGTTCTTGTTAGGCAAATGAAGCAGAGGCGGGTCAGTCTGTGGACGGGAGACCTCTGGGGACAGCTGAATGCTGCAGCGTGCTCCCGCCAGGAAATATGTTCAGTCATTAAGGAAGTCACACCACAGCAGCCCCTGCCATCCCACCCAGCCCCGTGTCCTGCCACAGCCTTCCCCCGTGGCAGTCTGCAAATCTCTGCACCTCCCTCTTGCCTCCGCTTCAGCCTCCTCTGAGCAGGCAGCAGACATGGTGATGGTAACTTGCTGCTGGAGGTGACACTCTTCCCTACGGGTCCATATTAAACGAACGTCGCAGCAAGTGACAGGAGGCACTCTGCTAATAGAATTTTTGTCATCAGGATGAGAAATAAAACATTATCTGACTTGCGGTCATTAAAAATCCCACAGCGCTTTTTACCAGACTGGGGTTTAACACCAGTATACTGATCATATTCCAATGTGGGTAATTGCATTTCACCTACTTAAATTCCTCTGATGCACCAGCTGAATTCTCCAATTCACCTCTTGAGCTGAAATCGGTAGCACAAGCAATCCAAAGGTTGCTACTACACGCTGCCCTGCTGATGGCTGTGTTTTAGCAAAGTGCATTGCTTCCTACATACAGAGCATTTAAAATTCTTAGAACAACTCGGTGCATGTGAATGGTGCTATATATACACACAAAATAATCAGTCAATAACAGGAAAATTGTGCAGCATAAAAGGATTTCAAAATAAATTAGTTTACCCTCCGCACAAATCATTAACTTAAAAAATATAATCAGACAATACAGCATATACAAATTAATATCTTGGTCAGGCAAAGAAGTAAACATTTCTCTAATATAACTGAGAGCATAGATATTGATTTTTGAGCAGATAGGGTACTGCAGCCTGTAGCAATCCTATGATTAAATCACTAGCTTCAGCTCTGGCATCAGTGTTTCCTTCAGTTAAAAAGAATTAAAAATATATATGCAGAGGATATCTCCAGATCCCTAGAGCCATTCCTCTGAGTAAACTGGCAAAATGTAAATATTTCCCTGAGGGGTTTTGATCTAGTGCTAGATTATCTGACTGAAATTGATCATTTCAGTACTTCTTCGAACAAGAAGTAGTTTCTGCCTTTCAGACTTGATTTGTTAAAGCTCTGAATGGAAATAAATTAAAAAGTGTAACCAGATTCTGTGACAGCGCTTTCTGAGCATTCTGTGGGCAAACAGATTTGCTGGTCTCACAGGTTCTGACCTGAGTCTCCAGAAAGTTACCATTCTTTCCTCTGATTTTATTGGACTTAAACCAAGGCTTCCCACTTGGAGGCAGCAGGAGCTGTGAAGATACAGCACTGCCACTGTCAGAAATGAAGGATAACTCAACAGCATCAGCAACAGCTATGGAATGCAAAGACCTTACAAACTCTGTGATCTGCCACCAGAGCAATCTGTGCCATAAAATATTCAAGCAAATTTGGAGATCTGATAAAATCCACTGAAATCAGTGGGCTGGGTTAATTTAGAGAAAATCAAAACCTAGAAATGCCTTGGTAAAGTTTGCTCATTATTGATCATTACACTTCTAATAGGTTGAACATTCGATTCAAGAAAGGTTATCATTTTACCTGTCTTGCCCACTACATCTTAAGGAACAAGACAGAAAAATAAAGTTTTACAAAAACATTTCTTTAAAGCTGCCTTACATGGCTCACATATTTTGGAATACAAAGGGACACATTTTCCATTTTATTTAAAACAATAAGAAACTAGAACATTAAACTTATTGAATTTTTTACATATAAATTAAATGAGGAACTTAAATGATAAGGGCAAGAATGGAGCACTATTGAAACAGCAACCCAAGCAAAATGATCTGTTAAAAAGGATTAAAAAAGAAATTCTCTAAATAGTAATAAAAAAGAGAAGTTACTAGAAATTATACTTCTTAATTTAACACCATTTATTCATCATAAATATTTTCTATTTCAGGCCTAATATGCATTAAATATTGATAAAACCTTTATTAAAATACTTTCACAGTAGCACAATAATTTTTGAATTCCTGAAGCAATATGGCAAAGAAGTTCTAAACTAGCAGATTTGATTACTAGGAAGTTAACAGTCCACAGGGAGTTCCTCCCAAACCTGCAGACCCACCAAAGGAATTTCTGCCCCATGGCCTGGTTACTCCTGGCCAGTGAAGGGCTGTTCCCTAAGAACATGGAAAGGGTCACAGGTAGTGCCACCTGAACACTCTTGCCTGCCTGAGTCCTGCCAAGACATCTCTGGTCACCCCAGGAAACAAAAATCTATTAGTGCAATTATTACAAACACAGTGCTATAGTAAACAGACTGTATAATAAAAAAATGTACGCTACAGGGAGTTTGTGTTACATGGAGACTTTTTCTGGTAATAATCTTTCATCAAGAAAAATTTGTTCATACCACCTCTCAGTCATTACTTCACTGGAGGAGGTAACTATAGTTTTCAAATGTGTAAATGTACTTTTATTTTACATACCTTTTTCTTTGTTCATTCCACCTTCCCTTCCTTCTCAACATGTATTTATATCTTTTCATGGTGGTGATAATATCCCAAAAGGACTATGTTTTGCTTGTGTTTGTTACTATTGCTATCAACACCTTCAGCCAATCATTTAATGTAAATTCCTTTTATTCATCTCAAGGGTAACTTATTTTGAAAATAATGAAAAAAGCTATCCAATTTTTCTTATACAAGTGTTAATGTAATATAATTTAGCAATCATCATTGGCTATTACTGACATTTTTCTGAGCTCTAATAATCTACATTTTATTCTGTTTCAAAACTGCTGAGTTTGGCTGGGATTTAGTTAATTTTCTTCAGAGTAGCTGATAAAGGACTATATTTTGGATTTGCACTGAAAACAGTGTTGATTATATAGAGATGTTTTTGTTATTGCTGAGCAGTTCTTAGAGTAAAGGCCTTTTCTGCTCCTCACACCACCCTGCCTGTGAGTGGGCTGGGGGTGCACAAGAAGTAGGGAGGGGACACGGCTGGGACAGCTGACTCCAGCTGACCAGAGGGTTATTCCATACCATAGGGTGGTGTGCTTGGCAATAAAACTATGGAGGAGGTTGGCAGGGGGACTCTGCTTTGGGACTGGCTGGGCATCAGTCAGTTGGTGAAGAGCAAGTGTTTTCATTTGCGTCACTTGTCTTTCTTGGGTTTTATTTCTCTTTCTTTGTTATTTCATTGTAACTTATTATTTTATTTCCATTTTATTTCAATTATTAAACTCTTTTTATCTCAACCGATGAATATTCTCACTTTTACCCTTCTGATTCTCTTCCCCCATCCTACTGAGGGGGAGCGAGTATATGACTGCATGGTGTTTAGTTGTCAGCTGGGATTAAGCCATGACACAAAATAGTATGGTGACTCATAAATAATTGCAAGTACATCGTAGGCACCTTTCAAGCAAATATGAAATCATAGCCAACTGACATCATGGCAGGAATCTTGAATTTGGCATTTCTAGAAAACTTTAGATTTTTTTATGAACAGAGACACATCAGTGGAAGAATCTGGCTCAGCATTCATTAGATTTAATGTGTTCTTGCCTTGCAAATTTTACCGTGGAATAATACAACAGATCTTAACAAACGCCTAAATCAGTTCTACTATTGACCTTGTCCTGCTATCATTCATCATAGGGAGAGTTTTCTTTTGATGTACATTTCATAAGCTTGTCTTCAATTTTCAGTAATATATTAGGAAGATGAAGGAAACAGACGAGTAATAGCAAATGCAACAGCATTTTTTTTCTCCTTTTGAAATTTCCTGAACTGCATTCTGCTTTCAAAGCAATAAGCTTTCTGGGCATATTGTAGAAAACAGCAGAGGATTCATACTCAGTTTCTGAAACAGGTTTTCCCACTTTGGGTTAGTCATACAAATGTGATGTCTGCATTTTATAATTGCTCAGCAATACTCTTTATTCCACCCCTCACAGCCACACGATGAGCAGGATTATATAATTTGCACACAAGGGGAATAGATCCCTATTGCCTCACTACACATGGATGAGGGAGCATTTTGATTTAGTCATTAGACTGAAGAGTGTTTTATCCTACTTAGCTTGCATTGCTCCACGTGCCAGAGCATTTCAGCTTGAGAAAAGAAGGCAAACCTCACCAATTTATCTCCCATTTCAGATTATTTCTCCACTAGGGAAGAAGCAAAGAAGATACTCCCTGAATTTACCTGTTTATAGCTACTAGTGAAAAAACTTTTCCTGTCACTGCCTAACTCTGAGAGCAAAGGCTGCTCTTCTTTTGACCCAAAGAGTCTCCATACTGAAGACAAGAACCATGTTTAGTTTTACAGAGTAGAATTTTAAATTTAAACAAATGATTTTTCAGTCCTTAGGCTCTCATCTCCATGACAACCAGGGACATTTGGGAAAATCTTGCAACTATGGAATAGACACACATTTTATATATTATTAATGTAATATTTCCTAAGGAAAGTCCACATGACTCTGAATTCCTTCTTTTTTCTATACCTATCTTGGCTTTATTTTCTAAGGTTTTCTTGTTATTGCCCATACGTCCTCCAATCTCAGCACAATTAAAACAGCCCTCCTTTTTCTTCCTTAAGCATCGTTCCCTTAGCCTAGTCTCAGATTCAGGACAACCCTAACTTTCCTCCCACTCTGTTACACAACCTGTAATCATTTTTGAGTTGTCTGTCCATGTAATCCCACACAACATTATATAGATCTTCAGGGTTCCTCAGGCACAAGATATTTAAGCACTTGAGCTGTCTGGAATGAGACGAGAAACAGGTTTTCATCCAAATTTTCATTCTGCTGTGTCTCAGCTACTGCAGTTTCCACTCCTCTGGCCTATATATCACGTCTTCACTTCTATCTATTATAATTTTTCTGCCCAAATAACTGTTCTGGCTCATACATTTCTGGCACCATCTCCCTCATTCATCTCCATGAATTCCTTACTGAGTATAAGACATTTTATCAGATAGCCATTTTATACCTACTATCAACAGTGCTATTGCTGCTGAAGGTAGGATGGTAAAAGTAACTATTTGAATAATACCAAGGAGAAAAATTTGTAATGTATAAAATTATATTCAGAATCCCTGCTTCTGTTTCACTCAGAATCAAGATGCAGCTACTGGTAAGTTAGAAATTCTTTACTGCTCTTTTGCCTCATCAGACCTATGAAAACCTCACAGCTATAAAGCAGTTTGTATGTTATCATCATGGACTAAAATGTTTTTCCAGAATTATTTAATTCCCACCTTACTCTTCCTTACTTACTTTGATGTATCAAATTATCTCTCATTGTATTTAGATTGGAAGCTCTCCAGGACAAAATTTATTTTCCTTCCATACTTTGGTATGATGATTATATCGAACATGGTGCAGCTGTAAAGCTTGAATCCTTGCATTTTACTACAAGATAAATAGTCATGTCTGTAGGTTTTCAATGAATGTTGTAATTGTTTGGGGTTCTTTCTTTTTGCCCTCTGTATATTTGATTTCCTGTGCTGAGGACAAGGAATCATGGCTGGGAAGATCTATCCTCCTTTTTAACCCACTTACAGTACAAAGGTTAGAAAAAAGGGGACAAAAAAAAAGAAAAAATACTTAGAGGGAAAGAAGATTACAGGAACAGTAGATCATAAATATTTTATTTTTTCCTAATATATTACATTCAAACTTACACTGTAGCTCTGCAATACTGCTTGGGGCTTTCAGTATTAAACGGTGTTTTATGTGATTGCATTAGTTATCTTCTTTTTTTAAAAAGGTTTAATAAATTCTTGTTAGTGCACCGTCAGATAGCTAATAAGGTATAAAAAAAGTCATTAGCTTAACCTCAGAAAGATATCTTAACTAGTGAACTATAAAATTCTGAGCTCTTTTAAGCGTCACCTGGAGGACTGGGAGGCATCTTCCATCTCTAATTCAGAAATCTGAAATTGAATATCCTGCTATACTTGAATAAGCAAATAATGAGTGCTGCTTGTGCAGTTAGCTCACAGATGTGGTCACTGGAAGAAAGGGCCAGAATGAAGCAGCATATGTGACCAAAAAATTGAAAAGATATTAATGAGATTTCAAATGCAAAGTGAAAAGCTGAAGTCGTCAGACACTTAGAAGAGGTTGAAACTAAAGAGTTGGGGTTTTTTATTTCTTGTTTTTATCTTAAGTAATCTAAAGTTTAATTTATATTAAAAACTGTGTCATCTCACTAAATAACCCCAGTAAAGCAATTTGATCTGCACAGAAGAACACGTATATCCAAAGAGAATTCCAAGGAAGTCCATGGGATTTCACATAGATTTCAAGAAGAAAGGTACGTGATGATTTCATAATTTTTAAAAAATATTTTCTGAAACTTCATAATTAGCATTGTTTACATATCTATAACTCTCTCTGTATATATATACACACAGAGGTAAAGGCTGATCATTTGCAATGACCCATTGTTAAATATTCCAAAATCAAATTTTAACAGCAAGCACAGAGTTATAGGTCACTGAATGTGGCCCATTTTAAACAGAAGAAGCTTCATCAGAAAACTCCATAATAGATTCAAATCAACATTCCACGCTTTGCAGTCCAGCTTAATCTCCTTTTTTTAGTCTGTAAAGCTACCAAGTGGACAGACTAGAAAGGGATAGCCAGTGAGCAATATACTACAAGTTAACATACCTTTAAATATAGCTGGCATTAAAATATAGAGTAACAATGTAATTTTAAAACTGTTGAACAGAGATCTAGTAGATTGGAAAGGCAAATTCATTAGAAGATGTGGGTAAAAGATTGTTCCAGATATGGATTAATATTTGTTTGAATTTGAACCCATGATTACTCAAACCCTTCCTCATATTCCATCTCTACTATTTACAACAATTCTTTCTTCATTACCAAGGCAAAGATATATTAGAAATAGGGGGAAAAATACAGAAAGTATTTTCTCACCTTTACTACAGTGAACCTTTATCATATTTTACAGTCCTTACATAAAAATAGGCAGGTGTTGTCTACTTATCTTCTTAAACATAGAGTAGAAATAAGGCCAGCTATTTTACTTCCTCTGTTCTTAAATATTCCACTGCTTTCTTGTCCATTTTACCATTACACCTCAGATGAAATTTCAATTTATACTTCATGGTCCTAACCCATTTTTTGCCATTGCAATTATTTCTGCAAGTATAAATAAAGCATTTGGGGAGTGAATTCTTATGAAAAGATGATAGAAGAAAAGAGCATGTTTTAGAATGTGAGCCAGATTGTCTACAGCTACCTTAAAACAAAGCACAGAATTAAGTAGTAGCAACGCTGTACAACTGGCATAGTTTGATCTCATGTAAAAACAAGATTTTTTTCCCCCCTCTCCTTCTGTTTTCTTTAATAGAATCATCAGCAAGGACAACATAATATATCCAGATTTTATGCAAATTTTAAAAAAATCCCTACATAATTCACTAAGCTAATCTACTCTTTCTTAAAAAAAACCTGTCTCTCTGTGAATAAATACAGTTAAACAGGAGTTGCTCCCACTGCTGCCTGTGGATGTATTCATACACAATATGCATTCCTTGTTGTCTGGTCATAGGTACAAAGTTACTTCAAAAGAAGGATGTGTTTTAATTCTGTGACTTCAGAACACTAGAATACATATCAGAATATATGCAGACAGTCCCAGTCCCTTGGTTATTGCCTTTTCTGCATTGTACAGGTTTACATAAATTGACCCACACAGCTTAACAGATGCATTTCAGTTTCTTAAATCTCAGACCAGTAGGGACTATCTTTCTTATTTCTGGAAGATGAACTTAATATTCTACTAGCTTAAGATCAATGCATTTAGTGCTGACAGCTGTTTATCACACCCAGCTAAGAATAAATTCAGCTGAAAAAACCCTTTTACTATAAGAAGAGCTGTTATGTATCCCAACTGGTACACAAAACTAAATACCTCTGCTCTCTATAGCAGGGACTAGCAGGTTGCCACATCAATGAGGTGGAAAAAAATAAATAAAAGCCTGCTGTTCGGAAAAGATTGTGGGACTTCACTCTTCAGTCTTTGACAAAAGTACCATGGAGTGAGTTTGTTGTGCTTGGATGATGAAAACTTGGCCATACCATCTGTTTTAGAACAGAATTTAGTTAAAGACAGACCCATGCAGGTTCAGAATATAAGCAACCTGATCCATCCAGCTACAGTAAGCTGAGCAGTAAAGACTTCTGTTGGAGTTCTGCTGAAGATCTAGATGTCTGCACCTACCGTGTGTTTTTTCCTCATGGGGAAAGCATCGCCTTTTTTGACCTATTGGGCATGCTCTGCCTAATGCAGTCCAGGAATCTGTTGGCCTTCTTCACAGCAAGAGTGTGTTGTCAGACTGTGGTCAGCTTGGTGTCCACCAGAGTCTCCAGGTCCTTTTCTGACCAGCTGTTTTTCAGCCAGTCAGCCCTCAGCCCCTGCCAGTGCATGATGTTACTCTTTTCCAGATGCAGGACTCTGCATTTCCTTTTATTTTTTTCTCCAACCTGCTTCACCTGCAGTAAACTATAAAATTAATTTGTACAACAAAGACCTGCACACAAAGGACGAACTGAGTCTAAGAAACAGTACCCCAGCAAATGTAGTTAGAGAGGAGGAATAAAGAAAAAAAAGAAAAAAAAAAACAACACCAGAATGACCTTGTGAAATGACAGTAGGAATGAGAAGTTGTTAATGGTACTCCAAAAGAGTGATAGCATATCCTTCATTCAGCTTGTAAACTTCTACTATAAAACTATGCATGTGCCAAAGGAATTGCAGGACACATGCCTGAAATATTCCTTTTCTTTTGCAAATTTCATCCTAGAAGTATGCTCTGGTTTTAGAAAACATCAAGTGCTTATAAAATGTTCATCTTCACTAACTAAGTTTTCATTCAAATACTCCATATATTATAAACAGTGCTAACAACAGCTTTAAGTAGGACTACTTTCCATGGCATGACTCTCTTCAGTTGATTATAGTTAAATCCCTTGATGTCCCTAGGCTGATTTTATTTATTTATTTATTTTATTTTTGTTTTAATGTCATTTAACATATTTCTGTTTTCTTTCAAACTAATTTTACTGAAGAGATCATCCTGATATGAAAATATTCAAAGTGTTCTCCCAACTGAGTATCCTCCTATTCCACTAAGTTAAAAGCTTCCAAGAATCTCAGTTCACATGTATAGAATAGAAAGTTGTTAGAATTTGAATAATCTCCAACAGCAGATACCACTCAAAGATGTTCTCTGAAATTAATCCTCTTAGATATGAGGTGACCTTTGCTACCAAGTCTCAGAAGCGAGAACAGGGACACTGACAACACAGAAGAGAGAATGATACAATTTTCTAGTGTATAGCAGAACAAAACCATACATTCGAACACTATTCCTCCCTACATCATCCCTTAAAATAATCTTGCAAAATTAAAGAGTTTCCTTCTATTTATATCGGAAGTAAGCTGATGAAAGTGTCTGCAGTCATTAAAGAAGTATTTTTGCACATTCCTATTGGAAAATCATTTTGCACCTTCAGGCATTCAAGTGTATGCTGGGATAAATCAAAATTAATTTTGGTTGAGACCTAGTTCTACAGACTAAGGTCCATTACAGCAGAAACAGAATCCCATATTGACTTCAGATGCAAAAGTAGAACCACCAACAATTCATTGCAGCTCATATATAACAAAGGTACCCAGAAATTCAGTATAGAAGCACCAAAGCACCAAGTCAACAAGCAAATGTAATGTGTAAACACACATATAGGGATATAAAAAAAAAAAAAAAAAAAAAAAAAGAAACTGAAATAACCAAGAATTTGCAGATTCTCTTCTGAATGCCTGCAAAACATTTACCCCTAAGGATGTTTCAGTCCTAAGCACTTAAAGATTTTGGCCTGTGTTGGGTTCTAGCTAGCACTGAATTTCTTAATAGACCAAAGCTAGCAACAGATTCCAATTCAGCAGTTAATCCCACTGACAAGCTATAAAGAGGCAAAGAACTACAGCAAATTCAATACTTTTGCTCTTGGAAACAAGTCCACTAATTTCCTTTGCAATTACAAGGCAATACAATAGATGAGATAAATTATAGTTGGACGCATATGAGTTTACAGATTTAGTACCATCTGGATTAAAAATAAAAATATTAGTTACAAAATTCCACAAAAATTATATTAAAGTTCTAATGTGTGTGACTGAAAGAAAAACAAGTAGTAACTATGTATGTGAACATTCAATTTCCCATTACCACAACTATCTGAAGGTGAGTTCAAATTACGAGCTTCTACCTAAAAATCAGAACTTGCTCTCTAAATCACTTTGAGTTTCACATGACACACAGTGACATAGTTGAAATACCTAAATATATTTACTGGAGAGGATTTGAAAGAGACTGCAGGATGTACTTCAGGGGGCAAAAGCTGAAAAAAAAAAGAGAACAGATTTAAAGTGCTCTGACCAGTAGTCTCCCTACACTTCTCAAAAAACTATGTGTTGCTATACATATTAAATATTTAGGCTCAGAGCACCTGGAGAAATGAAGGCATATGTCTTAATCTGTATGATTATCCATCAACCAAAGCAAAAGACAAAGCTATCAGCTACAAAATACAATTCGGTAAGGATGAATTCATGTATTTAAATACTGGCATACTGGCATCAAGATTTTTAAAGAAACAGGGGAGTACAGTAATGAAAACCAACCAGACCCAAAGAATAAGTCAGTTGATTTTTGTCATTTATTTTGCTGCTTTTTCCATCTTCTTCATGTTAGTTTGCCTATCAATTGTTTTGCCAATCAGTCATAATGAATGATTCCATATGGCACAAATTAAATAATTGGTCACCTAGAAGTATGCATAGCATCCTATGGAATGCATATAGTTTTTTTTCCAGGAATACTTCTACTACGTTCAGTGAATCCATTCCCTATGTTTTCTTTTCTCTCTTTCTAATTTATTTTCAGTCCAAGCATTTCCAGGGGAAAGTAATCTTGAAGTTTAATGAATTAACACAGAAAAAAGTTTCATGTTAGAACTCTTCTCAAGTACTACGGTTATGATGAACAAAACACCATCTAAATTGAGACAAGACATGCAGCTGAAAGCAGTTTCCAATCTCAGGAAGAAAAAGCACATTAAACAGTGAAATGCAAGAAATAGAATAAAAATAATAATAACAATAAAAAAAATCCTTCTCACTTTAGTGTATATCCAGCTGCTGTCTCCATATAAAAGTATCTGGATAGCTAATGCAACTGAGGAAACTGGAAAAAAGTTTTTATCTGAGAAGGCAAACAGATTTTCTGGTAAGAATCTCTCAAATAATGAAAAGAAACAGTATATCTTCAGAAACTGTTAATGCAACAGAGAAATATTTGATCGATGCTAAAACTTGAATCAGAACTTCTCTAGTGTGAATATCCTAGGGACAAGCAAAGGAAGGGATCTGATCCTGGAAGAGGCTGGTTGACAAGGCCCTTGAGGTGCAGTATGTTATATAGCTGACCATCAGCATGACGGGATAAGTAGAATAAGGCAAGAGACTAACTCCTTGTTGGTAGCTGGCAGTGGGAATCAAGAGGAGCCAAGCATTGCAGACCACAATAGAGACAGCAAAACGAATATGGTTACATATAGGCATTCACTCCAATGCCCTAATGACTTATTTACATAAGTTGTGCAACACCAAAAACCTGGTGGACTACAAAGCACAGAAAATTAATATTTCCAAATTCAGTAGAATGGTCTTAAATTTTGAGGAAAATCCCACATTTTCAGAATTGACCACTGAAAAAACTGTAAATACACATACGGCAGATGAAAGAAGAGGAACTGTTTTTAATGGTGATCTTTTCCCACAAAGATCAAAATCTAAGAAAGATACAAGTATGAATGAGTTAAAAGATTAATCTACTTTATATACACACCCTCCTATATTTTCTTGTTTTCAACAATGTATTTACAAGTTACAGTCTTTGCTACATTAAAGTTATTATCTCTGCTTAGTGGGATCGAAATTATATAGGATGAAGTCCTCAGATCCCACTGAAATCAAGGAGAGCTTTACTATGGTTAGTTCGTGGCCATAATTTCACTCACAGATCTTGTAAGAAGAAATTTCCAGCATTCACAGATGTAGTGTATCTAAGTCAGGCAACCACATCTTTTTAGTCCTCTGCCTCTCTTATTTCTTACATTACTGATATTCCCACTAAAAGTTTTGCTAAATCAAAATTTCCTCTAATATCATGACCCTCCTTCAGTATGAAACACATCTAAATAAGATGAGATACTTAGATGGTAGGTAAATCCTTAATGCCAACACAAACAGCTTTGGAGGAGGGAAAATGTCGTTTCGATCTTAAAAGGAGAGAAAAATACCAACTGATAAAATGGTCAAACAGGGCTTGATCACAATTTATTTCTGACCTTTTAATGTCTTCTGTTCTCAATGATTTTCTGTCATTTCTGCCTAGCCTGGACTCGAGACCTGTCCCAGAGGTATTTAGCTTTATGTTGCTACTTAACTTTCAACCTCCGTTTTCAGGATTGAAAGATAAGTAACTAATTGTCACTGAGATATCCAAGGGTTTATCAGCTGTCCAGATCTACCAAATTGGAAAAAGCCCTATGCTTGGAAACTTTTTCTTACTCATTCTGCATGAGAGATAGTTTTATATTATAACTTTGTTACAGACTATTTCTGTCAGTGTCACTATCTAAGACCATGATGATTAACTGCCTGCTGTTCTGCTAGGCAGCAATTTCTTTCATTTTAAACTTACCACTTCAAGATGGAAGTGAAACAGAATAGACTCATAAAAATCCACTAAATATACAAACACACACCTGTATATTTTTACTTTCTTCTTTAAGTGTGACTGGTTGTTATCCAAAGGAACATATTCTGATTCTGTTTCTGTTTATGTGTGCCTGCTTACTACACACAAATACTGGTAGTGTATGGAAAATTTCTCCACTGGTGTTTATGCTGTCATGTGTTTTATCTTGTATCGCTGCGCTTTTTTATTTTTGCATATAACATCTGAGTGGCTGACAAAGCACAGATGTTGCAGGAAGGTAAAAAGAATGGTTTGAAACACAATTCTGCATTTTGCTGTGCTTTAGAACAGGCATTTACAGGGAAGTATTACACACTGTTGGAAAAATGACTCTTCAGAAGACAGTGACTAGTCCACACAGGTACACATGTGTACACAGATTACATCAAGATAACAGCAAAATGCTTAAGCTGTATGCTCATATTTTAGAAAAAGAAAAAAAATAAAAATAAAGCCACACATCCGTCAAGTCTGTTGTTTATCCAGAGCAGTTATTGCCCTTGAGTTACATTTCTAGACCTTATTGAAGAACAAGCGATACATTGTTAACGTTTAGATCAATAAACAATTATTGTTCTTTGTGAGATGCTGAAAGGGGATTTAGAGAGTTTACAGGTAAGAGGCATAATTTACCAGCGGCTGTCAAACAACTGCAACACATTCTTTCTCTGCACCCCCCTCCCATTTTCTATTTGTGCAGACTTCAGCAGGGACCGTGACTGGTATTAGCCAGCCCACTGCTCCACAGTGCAACACAGATTCACCATGGGACTGCCAGGCTCCCTCAGTTCCTTTCAACAGCAATTGTGGCTCTGGCAGGGGTTTTGAATGCTTCTTATCTCGGGCTCCCCAACAGCTATTATTCACCAGAACTATTGCTTCATCAACTTGTAATGATTTTAGCTTTTAAATAAAATAAGGAGATCAACTGACAAGTTCGCGTCCTCACAAACACATAAATAATGCTGTGCAGTAAAGAGCTTTTTCTAAACTGAAAAACAAAACAACACCTCCACTTTCTTTAGAAGTCAAGTAATTAACATTACCAGCCACAAGCATTTTGTAAATAATGAATGGCCTGAAATCCCAAACATCATCTCTGTTTCCCTTATGCATACCACAAGCTCCAGTTTTTACACTTGCTCACTTATAATGGTGTTTGTACAAAAACCTCATGGAGTGGGAAATTTTAGCCTTCTCTAATAATAAGGTTATTGATTGGCTGGGTTTACTAACACCAATACACTGTCATCCTGTTTCTTTCTCCTCATTTTCTCACTTGCTTCTTTCTTTTAAAAAGCATCCTCTTCTTCTGCCTTGTTATTGCCTTCACAAGGCTTAGTTTGATCAATTGCATCAAGAATGAAGCTTAGATCCTACACGAGCATGGTAGGATCTATAAAATAGATCATAAATTGTTTCTGAAAGAGCTTAGTAATGATAGTTCGCTAACACCTGCTAGTACTAAACACTCCCTCTTCTGATATTTAGGACCACAATAACAACTAAATCCCAGAAAACCTTAATAAAAACATGTCACCAAAACCAGTTATTGTGAAGTGAGTAGAATAGGAGCCCAATTTATGTTCTCTACAGGTCACTGGTGTTATTAAAACATCAGCTAGTGCCCTCAGACCAAATTCTGCTTTCCCTTGTTCTGGTACATCTTATGGTTGTACTCAGGTGCCCCAGAGCCATTTCATAGGAACAAATTGGTATCTTGTAAATATGCAGCAACTTTCTCTCTACACACTGACCTCAAAGTGCTATACAAGCATTAAAAGTCCAGTTAATATTATTATGTTTTCTGGGTAAAGGAACTTGTGTTTTGCTATCGAAAAGGATTTTGGAAAAGCTCTGGGTAAAAGCCCAGGAACTCTAACTATTCAGACCCCAGGCTCTGACCATGGAGTTGACAGCAGCTTCATACCTAGCTAGCTAAGAAGTTTTCACTCTGCAGCAGTTTAAATACATTAATGCATTACACCTTGTACCTCATCTTGTGACATTTTGTACACGTTGCTTATGTGCGTGTAACCTTGTGCTCTTCTCAGTTCATTTTGTGGGCAAAAAAGTGTGGACCTACCAGATGATCTGTCATACCAATCTATGTAGAAGTTTACATGAAACTAAAGAGCAGAACACTCCTTACTGTACACACTACAAACTTGTAATAGGAATTATCTCACCTTAATAAATAAGTAACAGTACATCAGCAGAATTTCCCACCGTATATATTTTTAAAGTAGGTTAGCATCAGCTTCCTCATCTCTTTATCGCTGTCCCCCAACAATTATTAGATTAATAAGATTAAAAAAAAAAAATAAATTAAAGAGGGAGGCAATTTTACAATGTGACTGTGGAACCCTTCCTTGGATCATTTCAGAGACTTCTCAAAAACAAGGAGAATTCACACTATGTAATTTTTCAAATGATCACGAGGGTTCCTCATGCAGTCATTTAATGTGAAAAGTGAGGTTTTAAGAAAAAAATTAAAAATATTTTTAGATTTGATAAGAAATCTCAAGTGTTATTAATGCTACACTAGAGAGTTCCAGCTGAGCAGGCTACGACCGTTATCACATTACTGTAGATAAGAAATTATATCAATGATGCATAGACTATGAGAACTGATTCAACCTTATTCCTTAGGTAAGCCACGCATCAGAGAAGGAACAATATGTCTAGATAAATCTGAAGAAATTGTGTGTTCCCCTGGGCCAGGGTGACGTGCTGACAATGAGATGTTGCTTCTGCTATCTGCTGGTTGTTCCAAGGGAACAACTACATTCCTCTCCCATTTTCTCCACTCCCCAAAGTGGATCTAACAAAAAAGGAACATCACCTGCAGTATTTCTACTAACTTGGTAATGCTAATTCAGCTGTAGGGAGAGTGGTCTTCTTTAGTGTTACTGCATGTTCCACGTCCCTTAGTTTATATAATAAAATATATCACAGGCAACCTTATTGCTTGTTCTCCCCCCTCTTCCCCACGTTAGTTTCTCTTATTCTGTCATGTAGCTTTCGTTCAGGTGGGTTTGGGGAACTGAAGGAGGATGGGTGTTTTCTCAAGACTATTGGTTGCTTGCTAGCTGTGTTCTTTATGAATTGGTACAACATTATTTTGAATATCTGTTGTACTGAGGGTGTGTACACACTGTAACACATTGTCACCAAACAGTGCTGTACATCCAGGCATCTCAGATGACCTCACTGTTGAGCAGCTTGACTAGATGTTCTACTCTCAAACAACTGAATGTTTGTAGGTTCCCCATACTTGCACCCCTGGGAACATGCCGGACACCTGATGGGAGTGATTGGAGAAAGCGGCTTTAGTAGTGGACCTGCAGAAATGCAGACTATGAGCACATTGTGTAGTGGCTCTGCAGCCTGGATATTCAGACAGAGACGGCATCTGTTTGAGGACGTCAGTGCTAGCACCTTACAGCGCAATGGCTCGTTCCCATCCCTCAGCAGTTTTCTGCTTCGATTCTTAGTTCAAAAATTGTTTTCTCTGTTGGTTCATTTTCTTGCTAGTGTCCTTCACTCTCTTTAGGCTACAGATGTTTCTGTACATACCTTGTGCACATCCCTCCATTCTTACACCATTCTTACAAGGAATGTCTGCTTCAAAAGAAGCATGGCTGACATATCAAGGGATGGGTTTCTACACCTCCCCTCTGCCCTGGTGAGACTCCACCTGGAGTACTGCATCCAGCTCTCGAGCCCCCAACATAAGAAACACATGGACCTGTTGGAGCAGGTCCAGAGAAGGGCCACAAAAATGATCAGAGTGCTGGAACACATGTCCTATGAGGAGAGGCTGAGAGTGTTGGGGTGGTTCAGCCTGGAGAAGGATCTAGGGAGGCCATATTGCAGCCTTTCAGTATTTAAAGGGGGCTGTGGACAGACTTTTTAGCAGGGTCTGTAACAAGAAGGCAAGGGGGATTAGTCTTAAACTAAACAAGGGTAGATTTAGACTAGATATAAGGAAGAAATTTTTTTTTACCATGAGGGTGATGAGAGACTGGAACATGTTGCCCAGAGAGGTGGTAGATACCTGATCCCTGTAAACATTCAAGGTCAGTTTGGATGGGGCTCTGGGCAACTTGATCTAGTTGAAGACGTCCCTGCTCATTGCAGGACGAGAAGACCTTCAAAGGTCCCTTCCAACCCAAAATATTCTATGATTCTATGTATTACTAAAATGTTCCAAGCACAATAGTAACACAAATCAGCAAATGATCACTGAAGATTCAGCTGCATAGGATATCAGGTAGCCTCTATTTTTCAACAGTCACAGAGAAATTATTTCCAAACAGTACTTAAGTCTGAGTCTTGCAACTTCTGCTGTAAGTATTTATATCAATAGGTCTCATAGAACATACACCTCACAAGTCTTACATTCTTTTAGTATTGACACTGTAACACCAGAATGGCCATATTGACTGCATGAAGGTGGCTTATATTCAAAAGAGCATTCTTTTTTGACACATACTCTTTAAATAGCTATCTATCTAATAAACCTGCATAATGATTTTACATTTCCATAGTCGTGACATGCAGTTACATTTATTTGGGAAAAAACTGTCAATGTGCTTACATTTCCATGAGCTCATCAGGCAGTAGGATACTCCTTTCCCTGAGAACTGGAAGTCCTTGGCATTAGCACCCTATACTTTCCAGCCATTTACAGTTGTCCATACCATCAAAATAATTTAGAAAATAACCAAATTAAAAGACAGAATTTAGTCTGGGGAAGATCAAAGACTACCCTTTCAGATTTTGGTGTTTATTTCACATATGTTGTCTCTGTGTCTCAGGACAGGTTTGGAAAAATATTTCTGCTTCTACCAGGCAATCCTTTAAAGCCTTAACAGCAACATCTACGGCTGTGACTGCTGTCAGGTATTTGGTTTTCTGTCAGCTAAGCAGTGCATCAAGTCATGTTTCCTTGCTTCACAATGTGCTGTATCATTTTTACTGTGGTTAATTTGTTTTCTACTTGTCGATACGATAAGTGGGACAAGAGTGAATGCATGAGGGTGTGTGTCTGATGTTTTTTTGCAATGGATAATGGAGAGCATCTTAAACACTTTAGGTGTATCGGGTATAGCTTGGCACACTGCAACATAGCTTGCTTAACAAAAGCAATATCAGCAACTCAAAGATGTTTCACTAGTGTAAAAAAATCTAAGACTTCTAAGTGTTAAACTTTGCATTTCGGTATGAATTATTTTTTGAAATATTCTCCATCCTTTCCTTTTCTCACTTTTAAACAAGCTTAGGAAAGCATGACTGGTTTATTATACTTTCTTCACTGCAGGCATAGCTGAAGATAACATTTCCTCCTGTCTAAAAGGAATTCCTTTGGTACCAATCTCCTACTTCCATTTTTAAAAAAGAACAACTATTTCAAAACTCAGATTCTGAATTTATGATTTTCTTGGTCTTTATGCTATCTCATACAATATTAAACTCTTGAATGTTAAAAAAATAATCATAAAATGTTTTTTACATGTGGCTTTAACATGCAACATTTACTGCAAGTGTTTTTTTAATTAACTTATTTCCTGACTTTGGGTCACTAACTCTTTTCAAGCTCCTTTTGCCTGTGATGTGTAACCAGTAGAGGACACTGGAGACAGAGAGAGAAATGCCAGCTCTGATGAAATCACTGCCAAAACTTCCATCAGCTTTAACAAGGATATGACATAAGATAATCTCAAACAGCTGTCACAGGTGCCCTCCTCCCACTCACAGGCATGTGCGAGGGCATTAACAGTCCTGAAGAAAAATAAAAATCTATTTCAAATGAGAGTGGGAATATAAGTTTCTACTGTACGATCCAAGAAACTCAGTTTGGAGAGGTCTTTGGTTTGCTATTTGTCTTTTTCATCCTTGTTTCTCTGACTTCTTTCCTCATAACAAGACTCATCATAAAAGAAAAAACCTGACACTATTACTGCTGCTGCTAAGAGGTTTCTGACATTTCTTTGTCTCTATTGCACTGAGTTAGGAAAGCTTCAAGGTCATTTTCAAGACAAAACTGATCTTCCTCTACTTGCAGGAATGTAAGTAGATAACAGGGATGATAATATGTTGTGACAGTAAAGTGTCTGTAATAACCCATTGCAAAATAAAATATCTACTATGTATCTCTTGACGGTATGACATCACAAAGATATACCTACAATGAAATATGCATTATTAAATTTACTTAATATCTAACTCTGTCTATCTAGATCGATGTCACAAATTTGAATAATGTCAGTAGAGGTAAGATACCTAACAGGAATACTTATACTTGTAGCACATGAGGGTTTTTCATCTGTATTAATATTTCTCATTTTGAAAGGAAAAATATATTTCCTTATGGTCATACAAATATCTACTATAATTCCTATATTCTATGAGAGGACAATTTTTCATGACTGAAAATTCTGCCTTTGTGGTTGTTTTCATTGTATGTGTATAATTGGGCATTCATCTGTAGAACCATCATACTCTTACTTCATAGAGCAGTGGAGACACACTTCCCTGACCTTCAGCTTAAAGAAATGTTGCTTTTTCCCTCATGAACTAAGATTAGGCAAAAAGATAAGTGAAAAACATCAAAATGTCCATCAATATGGTGAGCAAAATACTGAAACAAGATTGAGTTCCCAAGGTTCAGGCCTGTTTTTTTTGCACCTCAAATTGATACAAGGCTTTAAGAGAAAGAAAAACTGTTGCTAGAAAAAGTATTTTTCTCTTTAAGAGCATAGATAAGGATTCAGACAGATGCTTTGGCATTTTCTTACAAATTGATGGTAGCCTCCGACATTTTTTTTTTTTTTTCAGTTACACATTGGCTGAATGGTAGAAATCTAAATCAAGTTACAATATGTCTATGTTAACTGATAGAAATATAATGACAGCCTATGCCACAAGTAAGATACTTAACACCTCTTCTATAGATGAATAATAAATTCACTTGTCCTAGCCTTTGGGTATCTGTATTTGAGCTCTTAATCTGGAATTTCTTTAAAGGAAATCACGAGAATGAGGGACGTGATTGACCTTGACTTAGGGTAGGCATCTAAAATAAATCAGACTAATCACAGCCTGCTTCTCTCTAGCATCCAAATAGGCAATCAAGACAACCAGCTAACAAAATTAACAGATATATTTCAAGCAACTTAAAAGAAAAAGTCATTTCACTGAGCCTTGGGAATACAGTCTTTTCAACTCAGTAGTTGGATCATTTTGGGAAGACATCCAAACAACTTCCTGAACTACTGATGCCTGGGCGCTCAAGCCTCTCCTGTACAATATTGTTGTACTTCAAAAAATGTTGAGATTAATATTTTACTCTGGCTTCAGTCCTTCCTAGCAGAATGTGGGCAAAGTGTGCTGAGTGATAAACTGAATCTCTGGGGCAAAATACAGAATTGCTTTTTGTCTGTGACAAGTTCACAGTTAATCCTAATTTGACATATGTCAACATCTGCAGACAATCACTAGGCAAAACAGTCATCAGATACAGTAGCTCATGATATGCAAGGGTTAGGTGTGTTCTCCCTGACAAATGGTCACTTGCCTTCCCTGGGGACAGCAGAGAAGCTGGAAAATTGAGACCACGGGTGCCTGGTAGCTGGCTAAGGTTAACACTGAACTTCAGCAGACAAAGATGACTTTTTGGCAGGTGTAGGATGGAGCTCTGAAGAGCCTGTATCAGGAAACAGGCTCAGATGATGGATGTTATGCAACATTTACTCAGTTTAGTTACTTCGGAAAACAAATATGGATTCTCACTGGAACTAAGTTCTTGGAATAGTGATACTCTATTACCTACTATGCCCTTCCATACTGTAGCCTAGATCTCACTTTCACAAAAGAAAAGAGTATCTGACCTCCGTTTCATTTAATCACAAATTTTTGGTTACATTACAACAACGTATAGGTGGATTTATTTTTTTATTTACTTTAAAAATCACCTCTTGGCAAGCTCTAACAGCTGCTGAACACTGTACTTCATCTTCCCAGTAACACAAACTAATGAATACACATACTACAAATCTCTCTTCCACATAAGAAGTAACTGTGATGAGGAGAAGGATAACAGCTCTGAACATTTAATGGCCTAAAGTGTGAAAAGTTACCTCCAGTTCCAGGATGGAAACCAATGGTTGACAGGCAGGCTCTACTGGATGAGCCAGCCGGACCTATGCTGAAAACAGTTTTCTTGGGTCATTGAGACAGGAACTTCTATATGAAAAAAGGACTACTTTCCCCTTGAAGCACAAAGTGCATTTTTAAGACCTTGTACACACCAATGTAAATACAGAACAGCATTGCTTACTTTAAAGAAACCTAAAACCCTATCAAAACATAACACTTCACTGTCCATACTTCTTCCTCTGAGTAGACAATGAGAGAACAAACAGCATCTAACAGATCTTTAGTCGCATTGGTTAACATATAAAGTCCAGCAACAGAGGAGTACAGTAGTAAGGGTGGTGTAAAAAGAATCAGGCATATATTTCCAGCTTGTTCCCTGAATTGAAGATCCAGGGGGAAAAGTGAGGAGAGGGATAGAAACTGCTTGCAGTGAAAAGCTTTGTAAAGTTACCTATTTTCTAACAAAATAGAGAATAATAATGCATTTTGACCTGTAGTTAACAATGAGCATGCGATTAAATAGCTTTGAAAATTATATACTTTAGTTTAGAGGTCATTCTAACATGAAAGACATTTTGTTAACAGTGAAAGGAAAAAAAAAAAAATAAAAATCAAAGATCAGCTCTGACATATTTTGAAAAAGAACTGGCAAAATTTTTGCTATTTCAGGGTTCCAGACTCCGATCCCTTCTGGACTTGGCAGACTACCCATAAAATAAATGCTATTGCCTCATATAAGACTGATCTGACCAGAGAAGCAGGCAGGGATCTTTGGACAGATGTGAGTTTTTACAAGGAAAGGTCTATTAGAACCCAGTTTTCCTTCACCCTTGCAATCAGGGGTGCAATCACTCCCTGCTTGTGGCTGCAAGGGAACAAGATGCTGTCCCAAAGGATGAGTGCTTCAACTGGATACAATTGGAGGATAGAAAGTGAGGGTGATTTGCTTCTCTCTCCTTCCTCGTGGCCATCAGGAAGAAGGGATTTCTAACAAGAAGAAAGATCTAGGCTCCACGTTATCTGCTCTTAAGGGGAAATTTTCCACATGAAACTTTGTAATGCTGATGAGACAAGTAAAATACATTGTTTGCAAAGACATTCCTTTTCCAGGTAAAATAATCTCATTTTTATTGCTAATTGCGAGAGTTGTGGTGAACAGCATGAAATTGCCCATCAATACTGAGTTTTCCTCCCACACGGTTTGTTTTAGTGCTACTGTGCTGCAGTTTTATTAGCATAATTCTTATAACACTGGACATATCATTGTCACAACATTTTAGGTCTGCATTAAACAAACACACAAAATGCCTGTTGATGCCAAACACAATGCAGCCAATTATTTAGTTCCAAGATAAAAACCTCAAAACAATAAAACTTGTATCTAAGAAAATAACTGGATATTTTTGAGGAGGGACTCGTGTTTATTTTCCTGCTGTACCCACAAGGATGAGGTTTTTTGCTTTACAGGGTGAAAATACCATATCTAGACAATATATAGACTAAATGGGTCAAAATTCTGCAGCCTTTGGAATATTTAATTGCTTTCATAACTTATAAAGCTGAAATTGGAGGGGAAGAAGAAAAAAGGGTCAGTTGCTTCTTTAGGGGAGCAGTCTGTGAATCCCTTCCAGTGGTATATTTCATATCCAGTACGGTGCTAGGAAGCAGCTGATCCTAGCAACTTCCAGACAATAGAAGTTATTCTCTTCTCTATTCACTTAAAGAAAAAGTAAATAAATCATCGTCTATATAAATGCTGCTCTTCATTACCATGAGGATGATAGCTGTTTTAAAAACAAACAGAAGAAAACACATGGGCTTCTTACAAGTTTGTTTCAAACACTCAAAATGTAAAGTATTAAAGAAATCTTAGTGAGCACCATTAAACCTAAAAGAAAAACACAAGTTCCAGAGCCAACTTTTTTTTTTAACTCTACAATTGTGGGGAAAAATTTAGAGAATGTGAATACACCTGAAGTACCCTCATTTATGGCAATGATCTCATTCATGGAATTAAACAGGGAGTCCAGAGAAGGACCACCCACATTTGCAATGATACAGTATATTATGAAAGCATAAATTGATTTAGGAAGTCCATATTTTAATGTAGGTAACAAGTATATTAGCTTTTTCCTGACCATACAGTGTATCAGAAAGCACAACAGCAATAAAAGAAAGTGAAAGAAATCTGTCACGGTGGTTTTAAGTCATGCAAGAGTAAAGCCTGATGGATAATGAGTCTCTTTAAAATGACCCTTCTTTAGACCTACTAACATGGCTGATGTGAGTAACTGTCCTAAGATAAATGATTGTCACTGATAAGATAGAATGAATAAACAAAAAACTACCTGATTGAAATTCTCTCTTTT
>NW_015090885.1:3176866-3178300 GCF_001431845.1 Calidris pugnax
GGGGAGGGGGGGTAGGGGGGATGGGGTGTGGGTGTGTGTGTGTATGGTACTGTTTAATCACTGATTGATTGACTGACTGACCAATTTGAAAGCAGGGTCAGCTTTGGGTTTTCTTTGGGTTATCTTCCTGACAATGGGGGCTCAACCATAGTGTAAGGCATTTGAGATCTTCTGACCTGTATTAAGATTTGAGAGTCTTATGTTCCTGATTCTCATAATAATGAGTAAGCTAGATACAAACAATGCTCATTTTCTCTACAGATAGATACACTCCACCCTCATTATAAAACTATTTTCAAAAGCTAAGGATATTGAATGTTATAACAGTAATGTCAGCTCTCATGATTTAATCATGAGGCACATGAGTTTCTCGTTTAAATTTGATGTTCTCATGATCTCAATATTTTTCATGCAAATCTTGTTATTTCTGCATCCTTTCACACTCTAGCTTAAATTGCTTGTCAATTGCATTGCTCTCCTTGAGTGCAGTGCTTCTGAGATTCACCAGTATAATTTTACACATCTATTTATAACTATTACTTTAGCTTTTTATCTCTTAAAGAAGGCATTATACATCATCCAAAATGTCTTCACTGAGACAGATGAGTTGGAAGCAATATTTTGTTTTCTTTTTCAGAAAGACGAATGCAGAAACAGTTTAATTATCAATATTTCAATTACCCCAACAGTAAGGCTTCTCAGAACTGATGAGAGCAAAAGGACAACAGAGCAAACAGAAGAGAGATACAACATACAGGAAGTTAATTGCAGTCTTGTGTTTCAAATATGCCTTATAAGAAGGAGAGGAAAAGGTATTTTATCTTTACTACACTTCAAAGCAGGAGTGTCTCTGGGGCTTAAATTAGCAGCAGCTTCTCTAACTCTTACTTCTGGAAACCCTCTCTCCCTACCCACCCATCCCACTAGCAATTAGAATTTGTGCCTTAACTCTGAAATACCAGAGTCTTTAATTTCTGTGAGACTAAGAGCATGACCCATACACCTAAGTTACAGCAATATTTTTGTTTCTCTAAGCAGGAGGTCATTATAGGACTCTAAGAATCCACACACCTGTGCATGCATATATGCTCAGAGCGACTCTAGCTGAAAACAGAGAATCAGAAAGGCTCCAAGGGTTCCTTATTCCCAGGAAAAAACAACAGGGCTGAGGATGCCAATTCAAGAAACTTGGGGGTTTACATATCGTGGAACTGCAGTGAAAGACTTCCAGAACAACTGAATATTTGATAATTAAAAAGGAAAATTATCTACATATCATATGTTTCACTGTTTAAGTACATTGCGAAATTTATAAGCTTCCATGGCTTTGCTGCTTCTCCCTACTCTTATAACCTAAGGAGATGACATACATATGATCTTGCCCTCTCTCTGCCAATTTGTCAGTTCTTTTTAAAAAAAAAAAAAAAAAAAAAA
>NW_015090885.1:3178348-3191863 GCF_001431845.1 Calidris pugnax
TTTTTATATTTTCCCCCTCTTTTAAAAAAATTTGCTAAAAAATTTTTTTTTTAATGTGGCATCTTTTTTTTAAAAAAAAAAAAAAAAAAAAAGTCAAGATCTACCAAATGGGCAGAAGAGTAGATATCTCCAATGATCTGTAGATTAGACACATAGATTGGGATATGAGGCTGTAGTATCCCCTCAACACTCAGCTGCCTGCTTTGTCTGTCAGTCAGCAAATGTATAGTTTGATGCCATCTGCAACACACGCTGTTTCTTGCCCTGTCTGTAGTTAGAAAACACAAGAGGAAGCACAAGATACTCCGTGGATTTAGGGATGCAAAAGTCAGGGATCAGAGGGACAATGGCATATGAGACACAGGCAGGAGCTGAAATTACTGTTGTCAGAGCACATAAGACATGGATCCACAAAAAAGTGATGATTCTTTAGCTTGCCCACTCATACAATATTATCTTATAAAATAGCAGCAACTCACAGTTTACCTACTGTGTCATTCTGAATGGTTTCCACATCATCTGCTGTCATACTGTAGCAATCCTTCCTATCATTTCTGGATAGGAGTGGGTTCTTTGTATTGTTACCTGTCTGGAAAAATCAGATTAAAAAAAAAAACCCACTATAGCTCATTTTTCCTTATAGGAAACATTAAGAATAAACAAACACAGGCTGTGTACTTTTTAAGAATTTTAAAGGAGAGGTATCCTCTTGTGCAACTAGTACAGTTTTAAGTAAAAAAACAACTTGACTGTATAAAATCATCAGCACAACTCCAAATTTACAACAAAAAAATCTTGCTAAAAGAGAAACAGAAGTTTTGTGTATATAAATAAACACGCACATATCCCTACAATGAATCATCCTCTTTCATATAGCAAAGGCTTTTATTAAAAAGTGCTCTAAATGAATAAGATCATTGATGAAAAAGAGGGCAGAGAAAAAATAAATAGCAGTAAAACTGCTGAGCATCAGTAAGAGATAAAATATGACTTATTTACACATGGGCCAGAATAATTATTCCATAGACTTCTTTTAGGCTTGTCTAAGCATATTCTTTGTACAGGTAGAGAGAAAGAAAAAAATAGAATACTAAATCAAAGCACATATCAGTAACTCTGGGAGCAGGAGAAATTTAGAATTAAGTTTGTCCCACTAGAGAAGCCTAGCAAAAGTAATCTGTTAACCATGTGGTCTTTCTATAACACCTCTTTACTTGAGTACATCTGGAAAAATCTGTGCCTTTCATTGCAGTTTTGGAAATAATGGTTAGAAATTATAAACTTAAAAGCAGACAGAGATCTGCTCAATTTGTGCCTAAGGAAGGAAATGGCACAGAATCTGAACACATTAATTTATTTTGAATGACTTCCATAAAAATAATCTGTTTGGAATAAAGACACCAACTGTCCCTCCCCCACCCCGAAATGCCTGTTAGCATGCAAGGTGGCTCAGGGCTTCTTAGACGTGTAGGCAAAACTGATTTTTACTACCCAGACTTGGACTTTTCCACCACAAGAAGTGAAGACTGTGGGGAAAAGAGCAAAAGGGAACCAGAAATCAGGAGAAAGCCCTCTAGAGTGCCAGGTGCTTTGCTCCTTCCATCACTGGAGATACATTGGGATAAGAACAGTGAAGGCCCTATCACTCCTTTCCTCAACCCTGGTCCTAGCTTCTGCTAGGAACCAGAGTGTCACTGTCCCAGACCATGCAAATGATGCCTTTGCTGAGGCAGAGGGATGTCCCGTGCAGTCCCAGGGAAGCACGGCACTCCCCAGACTCCACTAGAGGAGAAAGGGAGGTGAAAAAAGAGCTGCCTTCACCATCCAGGAAAGAAATAGGACAAAAGCAGACCAATATAGCGTGACAGAAGAGGGGGTGCCTGCTCAGTGAGCTAGGACAATGGCTTGTAGAAATCTGTCAGAAATATCATAAGGAAAAGTATAGAGTTATTACGGCTTCTATAGCCCCTAGGATCCTCTGGTGGCAGAACATTTTCAATGATTGTTTCTGTTTGGTGGATTCAATTATCTCCTGATAGATTCTCCTTCCAAGCTTAAGATCACATTTAAAAACTCATCTGCTTTCTGAATTCTTATTGGGATGTTTTGAACTGTAGATTTTTTGTGGTATTTCATTTATGAATCTCTTTATATTTCAAAGCAGTTGCCAAACCTATTTATGTGTCTGCATGTTATAAACTGTTCTACATGCAGTATACAATTTAACTTGGATATCTAATTTATTAAGAATGGTTGATATGCTATCAAAGTGAAAAACAAAAAAACAAATCTAAGAAAAATGATGAAGCCCGTTAATGTTTATGTATTTTTAAAATCACACTTATGCCTTGGAAGCTTGATTTATTGTTTCAATAGAGATTCAGACATGTTGGAAACAGTATTATTATTAATTTCATTCCAGACAACAAAGTGAAAATGAGGAAAAAAAAAAAAAAAGGGCAATAAAGGATAAAATTGCCCTTTATATCTGTTCATTGTTGAATCAAGCAGTCTTATATGTAACTGATATTATATGCACATAACACAATTCCTTCTGAAGGATTCTTAAATGCTTCATAAAATATGAATAAATCTTGAATGACACACTAATGCCTTCCTTACTCGAGCAAATAATTTTGATAGTTGGTGCACATTTGTCTGGTTAATTAGAAAAAATAGCTGATCGGTACCTTGTTCTGAGTGAGGACATTAGAGTTGGTCTATTTGTATAAAAACATGGTTCACAAGAGACGCTGTCACACTCCACCCCAGCCCTGTATGTCCTTGTCAAAGAGCTCTAGCCGAGAGACAATTTGGAGCCCAGGTGCACATTGCAATTATGGACAAAACCTTCCCACCATCTTCAGACAAAAAGATGGTTGATCGTCTTTCTCAGCTCTGCGCCTTGCTCTTGTCATCTGTGGCTCTGCTAGCCCCCAGAGAATAACAAGAGGTTCATTTGTATAAGTCTACTTTTGAAGATCATCTTTAAGCAAGACTAGATGTAAAGCTGAAGTGTTCAGACAGCCTATAGGCATCAGCTGCAGGGAATATATTATGTGGCACACTCAATCCATAATTAATGTTGTATGTGCGTTTATTTTGCAGCTGCCAATTTTGTGCAGGGACCCAGATACTTTCGAGTACAGACAACGTAGAAGGGACAGATTAATATGAAGATGGAAAGCAGGCCTGGGAGTTACAATGAGTGGCTGAGGACATTGTTGGGCCTTAATTTTTCCGGTTTTGTTGATGAAATTGTCCCCTGTGCCACCTGAGCTCATTTTTCCTATGGTGTATTACTTGCAAGCCTTTGATGAGTTTCAGAAAAATCTGTCCTACTTGCAGTCACTGTTCTTCTGCATAATTACTGGCATTGGTAGCAATCCTGCTTTCAGGTCTTCCTCCCACTAGTACTTTCATAACATTTTCTGTTCCCATCCATCCTAGAGGGCTACTGCCTGCTCTCATGTTCCTCTGAGGAGCCTCTGCCCTCATGCAGGTTGAACTGATGTGGCCAAAACCATTTATATGGGCAAAGTGCCCTATATTGTGTGAACTTGAGGAAGAACCACACCATCTTCCTCAGTAGGACCATGCTCCACCATCTCTCAGGTGCTATTGCAACATACAATACAAGATGTAGTTAGCATTTTAAAAATTAAATTTTTGTTCCCTGCAGTTAAACAAAAAAAAAAATCTATAGTCACAGGATTTAGAAGTCATCTTCCTTTGCAAGCTTTTTTTTTTGTTGTATACCATTTCTCCATGTAAGTATTTAGCTGTGCATGACAGATTATTTGCAAAAGCAAATACAAAAGGGAAGAAATCACAGTTAAAGCAAATTATTTTACATAACTTTTCTCTGCAATAGCACACTGTTTTTCTTTTTAATACCACTCTCTCATAGAAGTCTTTTCACATTTCATACTGCAGGATGTTATGGCATAACACAATCATTGCAACACCTTATTAAGGGATAGGGGGATTTGTTTGTTTTTTAAATCTGGGATTTGATTCAGAAGATATGTTCCCAGATTATTCAGTTTCCATAAGTGAAGTACACTTAGTAAAACTCCTAGAAAGCAATGGACGTTTTAAATTTGAGAACCAAACCAATATTACAGGAAAAACCAAGGACCTATTTTTAGAAATGTTAAGCAGTTGCAAACGTCTGAAAAACATCAGGCCCTAGGATCTCCAGAAAACCCCACATTTGCAGGGCCTGGGTACTTCATCCTGCTAATTAGCATGCTGTTTTTGAAGAATAATTCCTATTTTGAATACTAATTTGCTCTTATTTATGCATCTATAATTGATTATGTGTTATGTCCATTATACAGTACTTCATCTCAAAATAACAAATGGCATTGATGACACTTGTTAGCAAACATCTGTTGAAGGAAAAATAATAATTCTTTTCATGCAACAGAACACAATGTTTCTGACTCAAAAATTTCATTTAAAAATAAATGTTCAAAAAGAAAAAGATAAAAAAACCTATATTCCCAAGATATGTCAGAAAATGTTCTTGCCATTTGAATTTGACATTGTCCCTGCTGACTAACGCACTGAGCCTCTCAGCCCTGAGGACAGATGCCCTCACTACTCACTGGCTCCTCTTCAGTGCTTGGGACCAAATTGCACCTAAAGGATCTGACAGTACAGCTGTTTGCTGATTACAAGACACTCTGGCACATCTCAAGATAAGATGACAATCTTCCAGTCTGCTTCACTAAGGGATTTATTATTTCCTAGGCCTTTCTGCTGCAGCATAATGAGAATAAAAGCTTCTGAGATTCACAGATCTTACATAAGGTACAGTAATGCATAGAAAACAGCAACTCTTTCTTCAGGAGCGAACCCAAAGACTTTACAAAAAGCAAAGGAAAAGGAGCTAATATTAGACAAAGAAAGCTATTTTCCTTGATACACATAAATAAATAAATAAATCTGAATTTGAGCCCATGAGATTTCAGACTTGAAAAATACATGCATCTGTGCTGAGACATGGACCCTTTAAGGTGCCTCATTATTGGCACTTAAAGCTACTTTCAAGAAACACCTGGACTTTAGTAAGCAACGTGATCAGACAATGTCAGCAGGGGTAGGCAGATTTAGAGAAGAGTGTTACATATTCAAATGCATTTTAAAGCTGAAAACTGCATTGTCAACAAACCATTTACAGTAACTTAAATACCCCAAAGTATAGTATTATTAATGCTAGAGCTCTCCTATAGGTGATTCAATGCTCATCCAGCCTGATTCCTCTCAAAGTTATGGTTTCTGTTTACCATAAAATTGTCACGATTTTATTAGCAGCTTTAACATTCATGATTCCAAATATGCTTTTTTTATGTTGTTCTTTGTCTTCCAGTATTTTTTACAAATGCCTACAGCAACACATGGTTAAAAAAAAAAAAACAACCAAATTTTTTTCCTACCCAACAGTATGATTCCCAGGATACAGTAATTTCTTTCATGCATTAAATTTGAGGATGAAGGAGAAAGGGTTTGGTGGTCACCACATTGTTTATGTTCCTATTTGGATTACTGTTTGGAAAGCCTGAGCTTTCTGCAGTCTTACTGAGACTGTGAAGTAATTGACAAAACTCAGAGAAGCTGTAAGCTTTTCTATTTTCCACGTAGCCAAAAATACTTGATAAGCCATTTATGCCTATATGGCTGTCATTATACCCAGGAAGAACTTGTACGGATCTAATTAATAACACAGCTTCCAGATAGTGATGCTTAAGCAGAGATTAAAATTGCTTAAAGATGAGAATGAACACTATTTCACACATGGGGGGAAAAATGATTTGATGAATTGGTTTTCATAAGACTTCACAAAAAGAAGGAAAGAGCAAATTTCTATATTACTATCATATTCTTGCCTATAAAGATATCCATACATATGTATTATACACACATATCTATAAGGATCATTTAAGTTAAAAATGTGTTCTGGAAAAATATTATTTTTAAAGGAACTAATATTCATGTACATATCTTGTGTGTCAAATTGTGGGAATAACAAGTGTTGTTTTGGCTTCTAAATATAAAGTGAAATGCCGTCGTTTGAGCAAGTAACACGCTCCCCACGCTCCCCTTTCTGTCAGCCCTGGCTTTCTGTCATGCACCATGTATTCAGACTGTTTTCAAATACAGGTGCAGGAAAAAGAGAAGAAAGAGGTACTGCCCATGGCTACCTTTTCCAAGTTGGAAAACTGAAGGGCATTCTCAGGACAGTGATAAATTCCTCAAGAAGGCAGGAGGATAGAGAATGTGGTTTGTACACACAAACACATGTTTCTGCAAACATACGGAGTGATAAAGGCGCCAGTTCAGTCATACTGTTTTGCCTGTATTTGTAGTAGGAATCGCCTATTAATTATTTCCATGCTCTATATAACATTAGAAGAATAGCAGTCTTCCATGTATTCCATGTTGTTGCAAAAAACTTAAAGAAAACAAACTAAATCACTAACACATTTTGGGACCTTCTCTAATCCAACCAGAAGACGGGGATGGGCATAGTTCATGCAAATCTCTGATCCAGTCCAAGAATCTTTGCATTTAGAAAAAATTCAAATATCTAAGAAAGTGGTGAGGGGTCTGGAGCACAAGTCTTACGAGGAGAGGCTGAGGGAGCTGGGGTTGTTCAGTCTGGGGAAGAGGAGACTGAGGGGCGACCTTATAGCTCTGTACAAGTACCTGAAAGGAAGCTGTAGAGAGGCGGGGGTTGGTCTCTTCTCCCAAGTTACAGATGACCTGTGGCTTAATCCCAGGGCAACCTGGCAGTGTCAATCTCCTCTGCCCTTGCCCGGCTCATTTTTCTCTCCCAGCTGAGCTGTAAATCACACAGTAGTCATTCTGTCAGTCCAAGGCTGGTGATGTAGCCCGTAGGTGGGAGCTGTGCATGAGTTGCCTGTGGCTTGGGATCAAACCCCTAGAGCAGTGGGAGCAGAACCAGCCTTTGAGTTTTGCTGTTGTTGGGTTGTGTGGTTTTTTTTTTTTTTTTTTTGTGTGGTTGGACTCGATGATCTCTGAGGTCCCTTCCAACCACCACAATTCTGTGATTCTGTGAAAGACAGAAGCAAAACAAACAAATATCCCGAGTTGCTCCAGAGAATGGATTTAACTTCCCATCTATGTGATTGCTGAACTGATGCATCCCTTATTCTCACATAAATATTTGTTTGCCCATAGCTCCCCAACACTACTTCATTTATTGATTCAATTTGTCGACTTGGGTCAGGTTCAGATATTAATGTGTCTTACATCCACACTGCTAATATGCTTAAAAGAAAGTAATGAATGCTGCACTTCCAGGTAAGTATAATGAATACCAAACCTCACAAAACAGCTGGATGTGTGTGATGAGAAAGAACAATGCTCTGAGACACAATCTTTCCTGACAGTCCAGAAGTTCCACTTCTACCTAATTTTGAGTTGTATCTATATTTCAGTATCTTCTCATGTGTATTGCACAAAAATTTGAATTCCAGATGGACATTCAAATCATGTGATATTTTTAAGCCACAGTTTTACATTTCTTAAACAAACTGTTCCTCATTATGAATCTTTTTGCAACATTACTCAGAGCCCTGCAATATACTCCAGGCCATATTTTCTAAATTGAGAATTTAAGTTGATCTCACAGAACATCCCGGTAAAACTTAGCATACGCAAAGTGAATTTGTGCATAGAATAGACAAATGTACAAATAATTACCTTTTTTTTTAAATACAAATGCATATATTGTACACATAGAAAAATAATTTGTCCACATTTTGTAGGGGAATTTAAGATACCAAGTTAAAAATTTACTAGTTTACTTAATGGCAACCTGTTCTTTAGTTGATGAATAACCTCTCTTATTCACGCCCATTAAAGAAGTCAATAGTATCTTGAAGGCACATGTGAAGGAGGAACTGGCATAACCCCATGCACCAGTACAGGTTTCGGGCTGGCCTGCTGGAGAGCACATCTGAGGAGAAAGTCCTGGGAGTCCTGGTAGACAATAGGATGACCATGAGCCAGCAATGTGCCCTTGTGGCCAAGAAGGCTAATGGCATCCTGGAGTGCATCAGGAAGAATGTGACCAGCAGGTCAAGAGAGGTTATCCTCCCCCTCTACTCTGCCCTGGTGAAGCCCCATCTGGAGCACTGTGTCCAGTTCTGGGCTCCCCAGTTCAAGAAGGACAGGCAACTGCTGTAGAGGGTACAGCAGAGGGCCACAAAGATGATTAGGGGCCTGGAGCATCTCATGAGGAAAAGCAGAAGGACTTGGGTCTTTTTAGTCTGGAGAAGACTGAGAGGGGGATCTGATCAACACATATAAATACTTAGAGGGAGGGTGTCAAGAGGACGGGGCCAGTGATTTTTCAGTGGTGCTCAGTGACAGGAAAAGAGGAAATGGGAAAAAACTTGAACATAGGAAGTTCCATCTAAACATGAGGAGGAACTTCTTTACTTTGAGGGTGGCAGAGCACTGGAACAGGCTTCCCAGGGAGGTGGTGGAGTCTCCTTCTCTGGAGACATTCAAAATTCACCTGGATATGTTCCTGTGAAACTTGATCTAGGTGGATCTGCTTTGGCAGGGCGGTAGGACTAGATGATCTCCAGAGGTCCCTTCTAACAGTATGTGATTCTGTGATAACTCAATATACTAACAGATTAGCAACATTATGTTGCAATATTAGATTTCTGCCCTTTGTGCCCATGACAAAGCATTCTGATTTAGGGCTCAAACTGGACTATATGATACTGCTATCTAATTCAAGCATCTTCTTTCTAGATTGTGTAGGCACTCATACCTTGGCAGTGCCAATTAGAAGAGTATCAGAATAATACTGCTGAAGTGCAGTAACACAGTACTTGCGAGATGAACACAGAGCACTTAATGGGGAAGTCTGCCTATAGTCTTTTTTCTAGTTTTAACAAAACAGTTTGATGCAGTGGAGTGTTGACCTAGAGAAATAATGACTTTTCAAATGCATGACTTTCTGCCTTAAGAACAGAAGGCAGGGAAATGGGGGGTGGGTGGGAAATGTACCTCCTGCTAAGCAAAATAGGCCTTTGAGACACATCTGCAACATGTACTCTGAAGTTCTGGTTTTCATGTTTCCAATTTGACATGAGAGAGGTTCAGATCATCCTAAAGCCTGCTGTTTCTGCTGTCATCAGAACAACACACATTTTGCTCTTTGTGAAGAAGTTCATTTTTATCCCTATGGATCTTCAACCCCTTTGCACTGTGATAGCATTTCTAGTGAACTGGAAATGATACCAGTTTCAACAGAGGCTGCAGAGCAAGAAGAAGATATTTGCAGCCATGAGGGAATCAGAGCGAAGACTAACTATTGCACTGGGCTGAGACTTTAGTATTAACTAAAAAAATGTAAGAGAAATTATGGTTTGGGGCCTTGAGAGCACAAATTGAACACCAAGGGACAAGAATAAAAAAAAAAACCAACTGATAATTTTCTACTCCAATTTTGTTTTAAATGGAAAAACAAGCAAGTCCTGATGTGGCATCTACTCCTTGCCCTGAGTCATAAATCATTTGGATCTTAAACTGAAACAAAACCTGCGCTACTCTGGAGCAAACATGTTTCCCAAAACAGCACCCTGTGGTTTGCTGCATGCATTTCTAGAATGCAAAAATTACTCAAGTCTTTACTTCATTCAGAATTACTTTTCCAATCCTTTGCTTTAGCATTCTTCTCTAACACATGCTCCCTTTATCTTTCAGTTAAATACATTCTTTCCTAACAGGAATGCACAGAAAAAGCACAAGAACAATCAACTATAAAAATAGTGTCAGGACCTACACTCACTGTTCACTTTGCTCCTGTCTCTTTATCATTCCTCTCTCACCTAACCTGAAACTCCTTAGGACCATATTAGACACTTATTCCACATTTTTACACTGCATGGCACAACTGCTTTCAATTGGTGCTTTTGCACTACTATAATCTTCTACTGGCTGGAAGATCAGTTAGCTCAGTCTCCATAACAAAAGTCAAAGATCCAACAACTAATCTTCTACATTGCAACACTTCGTATCTCTCCATCTAGAGACCGTATATTACCCTTATCCGCTTTATGAATCCTTCATCTTTTCAAGTATAGGACAGAAACCTAATGTCATTGCTGCCTTGTTTTTTTGACATAACAGCATGCAGAAGTTATTTCTGCTGCTGATATCCTCATATCCATAGCTGCTGAAGGATCTCAATAGGTCTCAGAGAAAGCACATTTTGTATTTATGCCCTGAAATTACACTAGATGAGGATATAAATTTCTGATAGAAGACTTGCATAATTGATGTAATATACTTTTCAGAAAGGCATCCACAGGCTTTTCCTCCTTTGCCGCTTCACTATCTAGAGTTTTTCTTCAAACACTACAATAAAATACTTAATGCTCTGTTAATTGTACAGTAGCCCCCTAGCATCAAGTGACAGCAGTAGCTGCAGAAACACAAACCAAAGTGACATTGTGGCATACAGTCTTCATTTCAGTGACTGTTTTGAAAAAGGCACTCGTGAAAACTTTGTATTATATACAAAAGCTCTACAAAACAAAAATAAACCAAGTTCTTGGACAGTAACGTGGTGCTGAAGTCTTGCTGTGCATATCAGGTACAATTAGGAGGTCAGATGCTTACCAGATTAATCTGTGAACTAGAATGGGTACTGCTCAATCTGATTACATTCATGTCTTGTGTTGACAGATCAGATCTATTGTAGAATGGCATTAGAGAGTTTTCATACTCATGTTAAGGCTACAGAGTATAAGGAAACTTTTCATTACAACACCTGGGCTCATATAACAACATTCACAATCTGGCCATTATTCTATAATCCACAAGTTTTGCTTAATTAACTATGTATATACACTGCCATTGCTGTGCTTGGAGTTTCAAGGACAAATGTTACCATGTCTACCTAGATAATCTTGTGCAAATCAGCTGCAAAGCATTTTCAAAACAGAATGATACGTAGCCAGCATTGCTATATGAAATGTTAAGATATAAAGCATTGAAACATCCAGAACAACTTTTTTTTCTGCTCTGGAAAACACCAACAATTTAAAAGTCAGCAACAAGCTGAGTGGAAACAGAAAAACTGGGCTGAAAGAGATGGCTCATTGTATTTATTTGGATTATGACACTAATTAGAATTCCATATTACACATTTACATTGATTAGTTATGCACATCTATTATAGGCAACAAATGTTTTCTAATTGTTCTGAGTAGTGTGCAAACATTTACTGACTAAAAAAAAACCTTAAAAGACAGTTGAGTTTGGCAAGAATTATTTTGCTGGGACAGGAGAAAAATGAAAGATGCCAAAGGCAGCAAGAAAAGGCCTAAGAGATATGTGACAGAGAGGGAACAGAAAAGCTTTGGCAGTTGGAAAGGAGAAGGAAGAAAACAGCAAGCTGGATCAGAATGAGAGTGAGGCATTCCTGAGCAAGCACAGGAATTTCTGTCAGTGTTAGGAGAGTGATGGTGAAAGAAGGGGAGATCTGCTCATCACCACTTCCACTCTGAAGCCTCCTTTTTCCTCAGTGGCTCTGGGAACACCAGAGTCTTAAAAGCCATGCCCAGAGGAGCTGTCATTAAGAAATAGTAAAAATGGTCCGCTCAAGAGTAGCTGCCCTGCAAAACAAGTAACCACTTGGCTACAACAGTTCTGCTGAGTGAGCCAGAGCACTCAAATTAAAAAAAAAAAAAAAAAAAGAAGAATTGTTGTTGCAAAAAGTATCCATAGGGTTAAGAATCTTTTATTTCCTTACATTCTCTTGTTAAGGTGAAGTATTAAATTTTCTTAAATGATGCCACTGTGTTTTCTCCCTGAATGCTACTCTAACGTTACAAATTCTCTCTTCTCTAGGTGCAGTGATGAGGCAGCATCATGACTACTTTTTGCATTTTTAAAGAGTATCCCCAAAATAACACCACTGTTCACAGCTGGTTTAAACATCTTTGTGTGTAAAGTCCTAAAACAACCTCTTCTCTTTTTGGAGAAAAGTAGTAACAACATTTGCTGCATTTCACCTAATTATATTGATGATGCCATGCAAAACTAAATTGTCTCATTTTCCCTCCAAAGTTTCCCTTGCCTTTGGCTGATTTGATCTCTGTTCAACTGGACCATTAAAAAGATCCATGCTCTGAAGCTCTCTAAAGCACAGTAAAACATTTTTGTTTTTATGACAGTTACTTCCCAAAGAACCATGAGTCTTTAGAATCACGAGTTGTACACTGATTTTTCTCTCCCAACTAATTATGGATGAATCTAACTCACCCCCCACCCCTTCCCACCCCCCAGTTGACATTCTCTGTTTTCTTTTATGTTGTGATTTTATTTTATAGATAGATACAGTACTCCTCTAAAATAAGTTGTAGATTTGGTAGGAAGTATGCTGATTCTGTTATCCTAGAGACTCAAACTAGCAGTAGATATTGCAAAAAGAAGAAAAAAAAATATCCATTCTTATCAGACCAGTTCTGTCCTTCCTTTTCCCTTTCACTGGAAGATTACCAGTTTATTCAAGTTTGCAATAAGAGCAGATGTACAATCAGCCGAACGTATCATTCTGTCACCAGAGAAGGCACTGTAACATACTAAGGACTACCTAAAGATTACAGTACACTAGCTTACTTGGATGCCAACAAATATTTCACTGTAGCTGCCTGGAAGACAGGACAGTATAACTTGCTTTGCTCTTTGGTAGGCTTGCAGAAGGGTGTGGATACAGTTAGCTAAGCTAGCCTTTCAGTTATTTTTCCTGCAGGTGACTGGTTCACATCAACCAGAGTAACCAAAGCAGTACCTAATACACTTTGCCTTCCAAGAACCAAAGAAATGTTCTCAGTGTGTTGTATATGTGTGACATCTCACATCATGCACTCATAATCTTATAATCATCCTAGTTTAAGAAAGAAAGGTAAAACTTTGCAAGCTGAGTTGCTAAGCTTCATTTCTCAAACAACAGAATATATTTGATATTTCTAAAGTCCAAGGTGAAGATAGTGTTATATTCTTGCAAGTGTTTCTGTATCCCAGTACATGTTCTACAGATACACGAACATCTCCTCTTCTCTTAACATTATTTACATTTTTGTTTTCAAAGACCTGAGTCAAAGCAAAGCTACTCGCTTCTGAGGCTGCAAGCTTCACATGAGCTCTTATGTCCCTTGGATTAGGTTACACTACGGAGCAAAAATTTGCAGAGTGAGACTTACAAAGGAAAGTCAGGAAAACAGGAGATGGATACAATAAATCAGGAAACAAACAACACGATAAAGAAAATCTGGACACAGCATTACTAACAGCTTTCTCTTCACAGCCTTGAAAGCATCATCATGTTGCAAAAACACAGTCATGGTATATTGTGTACTGATGTTTTGGAGATGAGGGAAAGGAACATCTATAAATACTATCCTCCCCCCCCCCCCCCCCAGTCTTTTTTGGTGATACAAAGATAGACAGATAAGA
>NW_015090885.1:3191962-3197680 GCF_001431845.1 Calidris pugnax
CTTGTTTGTAGTTACAGAAACATCTGCAGAATATAACATGACAAAAATATTTCCCAGTAACACATACATTCATAACTCACTCACAATGCCTGTGTTTGTTTTCATATACTACTCTTACCACTGACATCTTTGCTTTATTGGTAATTATCAGTAAGGTTGCCTGATATTTAGTCTGGTGAGGTTGCCAGCTATTTATCCTTCTGCTTTGGTTCCTCCCCCCCCACCCCAGATTGTATCAGATGGATGAGCCTCGCTTGTCCCCCAGTCCTTTCTGAGAACGAGCACATAAACTCATTCCATCTGATGCTGAGCAGCCACCCCAAAGTTACACATTAGTTTTACAATACGTTACAAATACTGACAACAGGAGGAAAAAAACCTATGCATAATTACTACTGAAGACCAAAATAGCCTGCTTGTTCCCCACCCTACATTTGATACGTTTTCTCTGTTATTTAAGGATACATACTATTTCTTCCACCTGCAGGGTATAGTCACATACCCCATCCCTCTGTTACAGCAGCGGCACAGATGCCTGGCCACTTTCTGCTCTGCCCTGCCAACTGATAAACCACAGACTGAGTTTCTCAGTAAAAGCATTATTTCCACACATACTGCCTCAGAAGAAGCCTTTCCTTAAATATCCTCCCCATTGCTATCACTCTCCTATCACTGAGTATACTGACACACTTTGATAGCAGATCAGTTACTCCTGTCATTACTGAAAATATTAGGTATAGTACTGTTAGTAAGCTGGCTATGTTAGAGAGGCAGAAATAAACCCTTAATACTAACAATTCATTCACTGATATTCCATCACTGGTCTCTTGCATGCAACATTAGTATGTAGGGCCACTACATGGACAAGCTCACAGTCCCATTAAATATAGCAGGGGTTAAACATACGCAGGGAACAGAAGAAATAAAAAAAGACCATTTATTGTATAGAGGTGACTGGACCTTAATCTCTCAGGCTGCTCCACATGGGGACATTTCTGTCTTTTTAAAGTCACATCATTTGTATGATTCCTCAAATATGAGTCCCTAACAGATGCAGTTTAATGTAATTATTTAACTAGTCCTGAGAGTATTTCTTAATGGCTTTAGAGAACTGCAGGGGAAACTCTTTCTTTATTTCCCTCAAGGTCCATCATGCCAGTAAAGCAATACATTCCAACTTAAACCACATGGTTATACAGCAAAAGAGGACAGCACACTGCAAAATTTGTCACTGTTGTAGTAGATTAGGCTGTAAAGTACCCATTGCAAAATGTATAAAAGCCAACCACAATCTACTCTTTTGTGGCTCTTAATCCATGTTTGAGTTCATTGCTGCTTTACACTAATGAGGACTTCTACAAATGAGCAGATTCTCTGAATTCATGAGTAATTATGCTAATGGGACTACTAGCACTAGTTGTAGAGCAGTAGTAATACAAGAATTGCACATAAACCATACATTTTCACACCATTCCATGAGTTACTTGATCCCAAATGAAAACTGTTGGTAGTCTGAGTTTATTTATGTTTTGAAGTAGATCATAATTTTTTTCATTTCTAACAAAAGCTTCTATAAAAAGCAAAAACATTTATTTATTTTAATTGACCCTGCCTCGAAATAATCATGGGGTTTGTTTGCTGGCCAAAAACATACCAACAATGCTTGTTATTACAGAGATAGCTGAAAGCACAGATCTGGGAGCTTTTTCTCCAAGGAAACTTTTTATTTTTAAAAACGAACTCCCCTCCCCATCTTCCAAGGCAAAATTCTTTGAAAACCTAATTTTTCTTTGCCTACTATGGACCTGTTTGATTTCGCCTCAAAATTGCAGATAAAAGCAAACGTTTTACTTCATGGTACAAATAAGAGTTTGCTGATGTTAACAGTTATGCTGTTAATGTGGGGAGTACATGTGTACTGCAGGGTGCAGGTGAGGAGGGAAAGAAACCAAACTACCCAATCCAAAAAACATCTTCCCAACTGAAATCGACCAAATAGACTCATCACTTATAACTGCCTCTGCTGTACATATAGCAAGTAATGCAACTGTGTGCTATTGCTCTGTAAGGGCTATTTATATACACACTGAAATACTCTGCTGGAAAAAGGAGTAGTCGAAAACAGCAAGGCCCTGTCTCAAAGCTCTTGTCTGGCTTTGTTAGCATCAGCGAAGTCTAAGAAGGACCGACACCTTCATGTGATGCAAAGAATTAGGATCAAAGAAACCCTTCCGCGATCTGACATTGTTTTACACTCTGAAGTACATTGACCCTTTTAAATTTGTTTACTGTTTTGACCTTTCTAAATTAAACCCTTACTTTTTGTTTTTCTTGTGGACAGTAAAACACAGACAACATTGCAAACTAGGTGTAAACTGATCAAAGATTCATTAAGAACAAGACAAATAGCATATCAGGTTAAATGTACTCCACCATTAGATGGTTTAAACAGTTACTTCAGTAAATTGGACCTCGCACTGCAAAAGTAAGACTTAATAGATAGAACCACCTCCCTAAGAAGTCAGAGCAAGTCAGGTTTTGTACAGCTGATTCTTCTACATTTGAGACATTTCATACTAATATAATGCATTAATATCTAATGATACACACAATGATACATTAAAACTATGAAAACAAGAAAAATGGTAAAGAATTGAAAGACACTTTAGAAGAGTCAATAGGTCAAGATTTCAGAGAAATTTAATACTGTTACTAATCACCACATCAACCATGCAAAATACATAGAAGTAAAGTCACAGTTTGGCAATAATATAGCTGCAACACAGTCAGTGGAGATCAGAAAGAAAGGGTTTTTATATACCTTATTTCTCCTGTTCTAGGAAATAAGAAGCTGTTTGCCAGCATTAGCTTCCTGCAGTCAGTATGCATACATGGAAGCAGGCAGGAATCACAGATGAGAGTTCCTTACAACGAATTTAAGAAGAAAAAGCAAGAGTATAGGGCCCAAGAAGAATTCCATCATCTGTATGCTGGTGTAAAGCAGTAGTCCTATTCCGTAGTAAATTCACTATCTTAATAACTTTGTTCCCAAACCCCCTTTCCAAGATTTAAATAGCAAGACTCTGACATGCCCAGTAAGTCATAACTCCATCAGATTAAGGAATCCCCAAGTCACCATTTATTGAAATATAGTCAAGGAGTTGCAAAATGCAATGAGATAAATACATTTTGAGTACTGTTCCAGCTTCTCAAAGATTAAATCAGTCTAAGTCTGAGAATTTATAATGCGTATACAGGGTCATGGCCAACAATCTAGCTAAACCTCTTCTTTGAATATGGAACTAGTCCAGATGAATTTCAAAGGTCCTTCTCATCTAAATTATTCTACGTATCACCCATTTATGCCTTGCCCAACACTGCAAAGTAAACAAAGCATCAGTCCTCCTCCCTTCTCCTGTGACACATCTGAACTGAGCCAGCTACATTTGCCCCCAGTACCGGTTTAAATATTAAATGCATCTTTGATACTGTTTTCACTAGCTTCCCAGTTTCCCTTCCAAAACTCAAAATGCAGTAAAGCAGTAATTATTGCATGAAATTTTGACAGACGTTTTGGAAAAAAAAAATTGTCTTCACAATTCTTAAATCCTGAGAGTTTCTAATACAAAAAGTGATGGAGACAGCACTGCTTAATTAAATGGACAACAATGACTTCAAAGGGCTTTGCATTCATGAGGAAGTGATTATGGTATGTACTAGACTTCTGAGAAGTCCAGCAAGTCTTCTCTGATTGCTATTTCTCTCAATACAACTTGTCCTTGTGACTTTGTCTCCAAATTGTAATCATTCCTGCACAAACTGGCTTAAAATAGGAGGGTCATGCTGCTTTCCCCCCTGCTAACACTACCTCAAAAAGAATTTCACACTTTGTCTATGCTGTGCTGTATCTGTCTGCAGAGAGGTTATGCTCCCTAGCATTTTCCATCATTGACTTCTTTGGTTACCGACATGGTGACTGCCAGCATACCCTCATGATCATGACTTCACAGTGTGGCACATTTCCAGAAGCAGCCTGGCCTTTTAGATGCAGGATCCTCAGAACTCAAAGGTGCAACCATGCTGTAGCGCATAGGCTGTGCACTTGAGCAGTCATACAGTACAGCATGATGTTGAAATTAGCTGTGCTTGAGAAACTTTTGGGATTGGAAGCAAGAAGCCCTGGTCAGAGGTAGACCTTATTTGGGGTAGGTGCAATGCCATACTAACATGGCTACCATGCTTTCTGGACTGGAGCAGGTATTGCCACACACTCCTGCGTACTGACAGTACACATAAATGTATATAAGAGTACTAGCTCAAGACTTCTTTTGCAGTACTTTAGTACACACTATAAAAGCACTATAAACCACTTCATAAAATGTGATTTTTCAAGGTGTTATCCTTTAATATTAAATATAAATCAATCATAGCAAAATTTGAGACTGCTTGATATATTGCTAGAATAAATGAAAATATTATGAAAGAAGGCACTGTTGTTTTAGGAAATGATTGACAGGAAAAAAAAAAACTTGTGATAGGCATGTGACTCAAATTTCTTTGAATTACAGAATCACAGAATTGTAGTGGTTGGAAGGGACCTCAGAGATCATCGAGTCCAACCACAAAAAAAAAAAAAAAAAAAACCAACAAAAAAAAAAAAAAAAAAACACCCCACACAAAAAAAAGAAAAAAAAACCCCTGCTTGGTAGGAAATATTAATTATCTTAATTAATTAAAAATTAATCATCACCTCTAGTAATCAGATTGTGGGAACTAAATGGATGCAGAAGGGTTTGGGGGGGTCAGGATGGAGCTGGAGGGGTTGAGGGGAGATGCTCAGCCGCTCTTATTCCCCTCCCCTTCCAAATCTCTCTAGGTGGGGGGAAAAAAACGTTCTTGAAATTTGGCACATTTGTCTTGGTCTATAAAGATTTTTTTTGTAATTATTTAAAAAAAAAAAAAAAGCCACCAACCACCACCCTCCTTTCTGCAGGAGAAATAACTGTTCTCACGAGACGATACCAAATATACGCGTCAAACGAATGTAATATGGTTACTGATTCCTGCCACTCTTATGTGGATTTTATATTTTAGATATATTTTAATGATTTGTTTTTAATATTGAGTATTTGGAAGGGACAGTAACTGCTGCCGTCACCTCTTCCAGGCAGGGGGAAGGTCTTGTCTCCACTGCGGGGCTTGGGGCAGCTCCGGTGCCGTGGGTTTTTTTGCTGCAAATCCAGCCAAAATGTGTATTTACGCTGATTTTCCCGCAAATTGGAGCGGGAGGGTGGAAAAGCAAAACTTGGGATATAATTTTGGGGGAGTGGGATGAGGCCGGATCCCGCACCCGCTGAGTGGGGAGACCCGGGAGCAACCCCCTGGGCGAGACGATTTTGGGGCTAAAAAGGAGGGAATTCGGAAGAAACTTCGCACTGATGCTTTTTAATTGTTAATTTTTGGAAATGGAGACGAGCCCTCCTGCTGCCCCGGCTTGAAATCCAGCCCGAGCAGCCTCAGGAAGGCGGGTGGTTCATCGATAAGGGAGCACAGCAGCAGTTACTGTCCTTTAGAGCATTGCAACAACAGGGAGATGTGGGGGGAAGGGCAGGTATTGCTGTGTGTTTGAGCAACGAGAGTTAAAAAAAAAAAAGAGAGGGAAAAAAAAAAAAAAAAAAAAGAAGAGGAAAAAAAAAAACTCCCTCAAGGTATGAAGTT